>NW_022726865.1:39198-49979 GCF_011630105.1 Anneissia japonica
GTTTATTTTTATTTCTTGAGGATAAACATTCTTTTATAAATCTAAAGATGAAAATACAGAAATATGAGATTATATTAATCCATTAATTTTTTTCAAACTTATTTTACTAAATTTTAAATTATACAGTTTTGTAAATGAATACACTTTCTTTTATTATGATTTATAGAGTAATTAAATTTTATCTTTTTAGATGTCCAAAAGATATTTTTGGCTTTGAACTAAAATATTATTCATAGATTCCTCAAAGTCATATACTGTACAGTATATATTTAAAATCAAATTTCCTTTGTACAAAATATGTTGAATCATATTATGACATTGAGAAACAATAAAAAAAAAAGAAAATCTCAGTTTTATAAAAGTATTTACAGTAGGTATAACAGGTAATATTTCAATTGATAGAAATTAATTAATTAGTTAATTATAATATTTAACCTAAAATTAATTAAAAATGCTTCATATTCAATTAAAACATTAAACTGTTAATTAAAAAGGATTAAATCATTCCTAATCTTCCAATGAGATGGATGCATATCAAATTAATTCTGATTTTTGCTAATTTACACACTTTTATTACTAAAAAAAAAAAAAAAATCTGCAACAAATATTAAATGCATTACCATAGCTCGTCAGGTATAAGCCTACCCCTTCTTTACTTTTAATTCATGTATTGTACCAGTGTGAACTTTTCCCGGACAAAAGATACGAAACAAAAAAAATTAAACATTGGCTTTGAATTGGGGATAGAGTATTGTATTAGAATACATTTTCAGCAGCCATTACAAGAAAGATGAAAATTTGCCCAATTTTTTTGTTTAAAATGGTTGGGAACTACTTTTTAAATGTTGTATTGAAATTAATGCCCACATTGAATAAACTTCCCCTTTAATTAAATTCCCCCTCGAATAAAACCCTCCTCTAGAGCCTCATTGGAATAAACACCTTCCTTGGGCTTTGATTAAAAAAAAATTCTCCCCCCCCCCCCCCTCCAAATGGCATGAACAAATCTAATGCAAGCAACGTCATTTCATTCTCAACACATTCCATATGCTACTCTAGTAGAATTACATTTTTTCTAAACTGGTTGGGATCATCAACTCTTTATGATCACACAATAACACATTTTGATGGTAATTATGTGTTGTAGTTCCACATAGTGAAAGCAAATAGTTTACGTCAAAAAAATTTATTTTTTACTAATATATCCATTTAAGGGTAAAAAATTAAAGAAAATGAATCAAACACAATGAATAATTAATGAAAAATTTTTTGTTTAAATAAAAATAAAGTAATTTTAAGTGACTGACATAATATCTCACAGGGTGACTTTTGGTCACAAAGACCTGCAAATCTTGTGGTTAGGGCACATAGAAAAAATTATTGGATTATCACTCCTTTTTTTTTTTTACAAAAATTGAGGTGGCAGATACATTTAAACAATTGCCCTAGGTCTAGGAATATAATTAAATGGCCTATCCAGAACTATATTCCGGTGAAAAAATATCGGACATTACTCGAGCATCAATGGGAAGGGAACACCCTAATAATTCAGTAGGCATAGGCGTCAAGGCCTTGGTCTTTGCTGGAGCTAGGCAAGCCTTTGCCTAAACTTTCTTGATGTTGTAGATTACTTTTTGCCCAACAACAACCAATCCGACCAATCACACCCATCGCAAGGAAGACCGCCCACTTGTAATGCATGATGTAACAAGTTATTTTTAGCAGTGAGAGTCTCTGTGGAACATGTGAGCTGTGAATCAATGACCCGATCAGCCCACGGGTCTGCAGTTAGCGAGCTGTTTATTTTGAACGAAAATAAACAACAAGTTTAAAGAATGGGCTTTGCTTTAAACTTTACGGCGACCAATGTCTGACCTAAAATCAATTGAAAGAGTTTGAAGTTTACCGAATTCGGAGCCAATTCCTTTATATTTTGTGAGTAGTTGTTTAAAAAAAAAATTTTTATACGGTGTGCCATACGCAGCAAAAGTCTGTTAAAATCAAAATGTAATTGCAGCATTCAATGTCTAATTTATCAAAACATAGGTCTAATTTCTCAAAATGTAGATCTAGTTTCCCAAAACGAAATTCAAAACGTAGTTCAAATTTTCCAAAATGTAGTTCTAATTTCTTTAAAATGTAATTCAAATTTCAAAACTTAGTTCTGACTTGATCAAACACTCTCTCCAAATTCTGTTCCAAATGTAAATCAAAAACCACCCGAGCATGGTTTGATTTTTATGTAGTAAAAATAAATGATGGAGAAAAAAAAAAAAGAAAATAAAATATTCCCACATTAATATTTCCTAAATTGTTGAAGCAGGCGGGGGTGATAATCTAATAATTTTGTCTATTTGCCCTTATTAACCTTCAGTCTAGTAGGGCCCCAACATTGTGGACATTCCGGGCCAATATGTAAAGAATGAGGAAGACCCATAGTTGCAGGGTCACTTGTGCTTGGTGCTGAGAGTCAACTGTTCTATTACTTTTCAAGGGGTGTTCTCTTGAGAGAGAGATAGAGAATAGGCAATTAGTCATTTTATGTAGTAAGTATTCACAAAGAAATACACTGAAAATATTTTGAAACACCGACTTATAAAGAAGAAAGTTTTTTTTTTTTCTGCAATGGAAATAAGATAAAATCAAGAGGAAATCTAGAAAATACTTCGGACATGTTTTCTAAATCTTCAAGGGCCAAATGATAATATCAAACTTAATATACGTAAACATCAAGATTGAAAAAAAATGCACAACCAATACCTTATGGGCATAATACATAGTACAAACTGTTATTCTCTCGTATTAAAATCAATTAAATATAATGAAAAAATAGCGAAAGATTTAATGTTTGTTAAATGATAATCGCAGGATAGTCAGGGTGTGGGACACTTTGCTCATGCATTCAACTTCATTCCTACGGATTTTCCGGACTTAAAATGCATTCTTATCAGAAACAACGGACGTTTATGACAATGTGAATGTAATAATAGGAATTGAAAGTACTGTACCCAAGCCTACAAACATTTTCATATATTAAACTACACAAAATTGTTTTAGTGTTTAGCACAAACCTAAATATCATTCTGTAAGGTGAAAATGTTTTAAAAAAACATTAATTGAAGTTAATTAATTTTTAATTGATTTTAATTTCAGCAACACACTTATTCAACTGGGATAAAGTATTGAATTTTATGCTGGAAAACAACTGATACTTGAAAAGTTAACTTTCATTATAATGAAATTTATCATGAGTTGTTTAATAAATCATCAGAAAAATAATGGATCTCTTCATGGGATATGAACCTAGATTCCTGGTAGCCAAACAAGAGCACCAACTATTAAACCACAACTTCCCTACTTTACATGATTTAATTGCCAACATATTAAGGTAAAATGTACATCAAGGTCTTCTACTTACAGAAAATTAACAATCAGAGGTCAGACACATACCTTGGTATAATAAGTATTCCTACAACTGTAACAAAGCGATGAAAGAAACGTGAATGAGATCAGACCTCAAAGAGAAGTTTTTACAGGAACTGATCCTTACTTGGCCCACACTGAATTCAATATGACAGGAACTGTTCAGCGCTTGGCCCCTGCCTGACAGATAAGAGAAGACCCTGTAGAGAAGGCTTGCAAATGTTTGACAGCTTGCCTTGATGACACAGGACCGAGATTGCAATCCTACAGTAAACTTAGTCATTTCCTTAGCAACCACCCTACGCTATTCCATACGTTTTGAACTCATTTACATATCCAGGTGAGGTGTAATCATAAGGTGTAAATTATAAATAATCAAATTGCTGTTGCTTTTTATTTTTATTACATTTTTAAAAATTTGTCTAATCATTTTAATAATAATAATAGGCCTACAGTTCCATTCAATTGTTTCATACTGTAGAGGAAAATGAATTTGATTTTATTTTAATCCATAATCAAATACTGGATAATTTTTTTTATTATTTTTCGTTGAGAAGAACATACAGTACATCACATCCACTAAAAGAAATGTCATAGAGAATGTCATAACTTAAGTTTGTGAGAATAACAGCCTGTCACTGTAATAATAACAATGATAATTGGAATATTATGAAACTGTTGTTAAAATGGAATTGAAAATATTTTAGATAATATTCATATGCAAGGATTTGATTACTGACTTTAGTTCTCCATACTTTGACGTTGTTTGTAATTCTTTCTGCTTTCTGTAAATTAATGTGTTGAATGGTGCTAACCGAAGCAAATTTGATTGTGACAAAGTTATTGACTATTTAGTATTGTTTTGACACGTTTTTCAAATTTTTAGATTTTTATGAAATAAAAATGTAGAATTAAAGTTTGTCCAAATGATTTTAGAAAAATATGTTAATTGATGACTCATGTATTATGATTTTCAGAAAAAAAAAACCCATATGCATATTCAAGAGGTCCAGTCCACTCCCACCCTCCATCATACAATTGTGAAAATAAAAAATAATACAATATTTAAAATGGGGAAAAAAGTAAATTATATTTAAATTTTAAGTCTAAAGTGCTATTTCTGGCCATTGAGAAATTCAAGAGATGCAAAATGTTGTACCAACCAGGGCAGGGCTAAGGTAGTCGAACCCTTTATCTGCAGAACTGCATTTATGAGCCCCTCAAATTCGATTTCCTTGATCTACCACTGATAACCTACCATTGTTTTCCATCACACTAGTATGATGACAATATACCTAAATGATACTTTGAGATTGTTATCATATGAATGATAGAATTTCTCTCATTCAAATGATAAGAATCTCAATCATGTCTATTTCCTCAACACTACTAATTTGATTACAATTTCACGACAAATATTGTAAATTTTTAGAGGTGAAAATATTCCAAGTTGAGGGGGCACTTCATCACAGCAGGTGAACAGGCTTTCTCTTCAGCAGCATCCTCTTTCTCTTCAACAACATCCCCTACCTTCTGTAAAAATGTTCCTATCAACTTTTAAATTATTGATAACACCACAAAAAATACAAAAAAAACAAAAAACTAAATTAAACAAATAAAAAAAAAAAAAAAAAAAAAACTTCAATATTCAAAGGGCCCAGCTGCTTCCCCAACTCCTTAAAATCCCCCACTCACTCTTTAAACTTTTCAGAATTTACAAAAATATGGAGAAAAAAAAATTTAAGTCTGAAGCCAAATTTACACTAGACACGATTACGACACGACGACGACATATCATCACATAGTTTGTGTTCTTCAAAACTGCACACATTTGTATCGTGTCGTAATTGTGGCTAGTTGCTGTGCCATTACCGGCCATATTTATAGGTGCCATGTATTCATAATGTTCTTGCCTTATTATATTAGCCCCAACCACAGTGGGCATCTCTATCGTGTCGTAATCATGTCTAGTGTAAATGTGGCTTCAGACTGCTGTGCCATTTCTGGCCATATAATTATAGGTGCCCCATGAATTCATAATGTTCTTGCCTTATTAGCCCCAACCACAGTGGGGCTGTAGTGGTCTAAACCCTCCATGTCAAAGGCTCTCCCCTGCCTGGCCTCTATTTCAAATTCCTGAATCTACCATTGCCTATGCTAGGCCTGGCTTAAACTAGGCCAGCCAGGTGGCTAGGCCGCCGCCTAGGCCAACATCCAACAAGGCCAGACTTAATTATGCATAGGCCTAATTTTGCAAGGGAGTTATCATCAGACTTTCTTTATTTATTATTAGGCCTAGGCCCTATATATTTAATTTTTAACTTTTAAGAAAATTATGAGGCTAGGAACTAACCCCTAAAAATTACTTCATAATACAGTATGTAATACTGGATAGAGATGCTTGTTGATACCGCCAGAATAGCTGGGCTTGGGCTTGGTTGTGAAGCCTTTTCGAGGTAGGTGATGGTAGTGGTGGTCGTGTCCGCAAGGCTAACAAGTCTTTCTTACATAAATACAGAATTAGCTGGCCTAGCTAATCACCCACCTAGGCCTAGCAAACAAATTGATTTGTAAAATATATAATTATTATATTTTATCCAAAACAAAATAAGTGTAATCACCGATTTACCATACTTGGATATCAATTCATAATTACATAATAACACTAATATTACCTGGATAGAAAAGAAATTTTAAAAATGAAATGATGATAACCATCTTCTGTCTTATGTTTGTTGTTTCACGTTTCGCTGCATCAATATCCAGAGCATGCAGATCTAGGACAACCCGATTGTGTTTTGTTTTTTGTTCGGAATGTATTTCTAGCAAGCAGCAATCTACCGCACGGTGATAGTATTTCTGCGCATGCGTTAGTTTTTGACATGTACGATTTCCCCATAAAATGATCAGAATATTTTATGTTGCGTTCAATCAATCATCGAATTTATATAGTGCCAAAATCCATCAAAATATCCAAAGGCGAACAGCAAACTAGCCTTGTCTTGAAAATATTAACAGATTGCCAATATCGCAGACAAGTCTTGAGGAACAGAATCCACAGACGAGACAACAAACTCAGCAACGTGACTACAAAAGAAACACACATCAAGCTATTAACAAATAAATAGATCAAAACAAAAATACAAGAAGCTAAACAAAATTTAAAAATTCAATACAGTACGTAAAATATTTTTACTGGTATTAACAGTTCTCTATTATTATTATCATCACCATCATCATTAACATAATCATTATTGTTATTATTACTATTGTCATTATTGTTATAGGCCTATTATTATTACTGTATTATTATTTTTGTTATTATTATTATTATTATTAATATTCGATTATTATTAATATTATTACTCTGATTATTATTGTTATCATTATCACTGCATTCTTGGCCATTATAATTATTATCGTCATCATCAATTTTATTACAAGTACTAATATTACTAATTAGCATTACATATATTGTTATTAGTATCATTATTATTGTTACTACTACTATTATTATTACTGTCATTATTATTTTACTACTATTTTTGCAAGTTAATATTATCTATTACTGTTATTTTAGGCCTGTTTAGTTAATCTGATGTACATTTTTTTTTAAATATTACTATTATAAATAATAAAAAAGTTAGGGATTATGAATATCAGATCAAAGAAATCAAAAACAATAAATAAATATAAAATAAAAGAAACAACAAAACAATAATAGTATTAATAACTTTAAAAGAGATAAATATATAATACATAATAAAGGTTGTTTAGCATTTAATTAGTGGGTGGTATTTCATTTAATATAATTGTTCTGTATTTCCATATCATGCAGTTCATCCAATTCTGTCGTAAGGACATTTTAAATTAATAAAGGTCATAAAGTAAAATTCAACAGTTCCCTTCGAAATCATCCCGTAATTATTTGTATCCATAATACAATAAAAAGTTAGGGATTATGAATATCAGATCAAAGAAATCAAAAACAATAAAAAAAATATAAAATAAAAGAAACAAAACAATAATAGTATTAATAACTTTAAAAGAGATAAATATATAATACATAATAAAGGTTGTTTAGCATTTAATTAGTGGTTGGTATTTCATTTAATATAATTGTTCTGTATTTCCATATCATGCAGTTCATCCAATTCTGTCGTAAGGACATTTTGAATTAATAAAAGTCATAGAGTAAAGTTCAACAGTTCCCTTCGAAATCATCCCGTAATTGTTTGTATCCATAATACAATAAAAAGTTAGGGATTATGAATATCAGATCAAAGAAATCAAAAACAATAAAAAAAATATAAAATAAAAGAAACAAAACAATAATAGAATTAATGACTTTAAAAGAGATAAATATATAATACGTAATAAAGGTTGTTTAGCATTT
Source organism: Anneissia japonica (assembly GCF_011630105.1). Classification (NCBI taxonomy): domain Eukaryota; kingdom Metazoa; phylum Echinodermata; class Crinoidea; order Comatulida; family Comatulidae; genus Anneissia; species Anneissia japonica. Next base: position 47,018 of record NW_022726865.1, read on the forward strand.
AATTAGTGGGTGGCATTTCATTTTATAATTGTTCTGTATTTCCATATCATGCAGTTCCTCCAATTCTGTCGTAAGGACATTTTGAATTAATAAAGGTCATAAAGTAAAATTCAACAGTTGCCTTCGAAATCCTCCCGTAATTGTTTGTATCCATAATACAATAACTCTTAGTTAAGTTCGTAAAAATATTTATCTTTTATACTGTATTATCATGTACATTGAAATACAAAATGACCAGTGCTTTCGATGCTATTGTTATTACATAATTTGCAGTAACTGAATGCTTTAATACGTTCATGCACATTTTTAATCCACCTTTCAAAATTCAATACTTGTTTACCGCCCTCTATCGATTCCCGGAAGTTTATGCAATTTTTAGTTTACGCCATGATATTTAGCTTGTTGCTAATGATATAGTAAGGAATGATGTCCTTCCTTGTTTTTTCGTCGGTTGTGTTTCTGCAGTATACTATTTACAGTTAAACTGATATTCGTCTACTAGTAAGTATGCATTTGTTAACTGAATAATACTGTGATAGGTCTGCAGGCTAGAACATAGGCCAACTAAAAATAAAATCTATCTAGGCCTAGGCCTAGCTAGGGATCGGGAAAGAAAGGATAGTTTTACGGTCCTACTAAATACCACACGGAACACACGGGACCACTCGAGACCACACGGGTGCAAAAAATGGTTAAAATATTACCACACGAGAGTATAAAACTGCTATATAATCAATAAAAACCAACTTTTATAATGGCAATTATCCAAAATATGGTAAAAATTAATTTTTTTTAAACAGGTTTTTCCGCCGCGCTTCGGAAGGTAATGCGTTGACATTGAGGTTCTTTAACGCATTCACGTCTCCAGAAAAAAATTTGCCATTTTAGGCCTCTGTGGGTTTTATTCATAGAGCTATTAAACAACTAGAGTGCTGACAAGATGGCGCAGCAATGCAGAGTTATGTATGTGTACCATCCAAGATGGCAGTCGTAGTAAAGTGCCACCTTCAGGCTTAGTATACAAATTATTACATATTAATAAGCCCTCTGACTGATTATTATTTTATTAATGATAATGAGTAATGGTAATAACAAATTATTAAACTATTGTAGCTAAAACTAGGCCAAGTGGAGCATCTTATTCAAAAATAAAGTACCAAGGAATGAAAATTAAAATCGTGTACATTACACCCAAACACCGCAACGCTCGAGTTTCAAACATACGGGTAACTAGCTGTACTGAACTTTCTGAACTTTCTGAGTAAATTGAGGGCGCAATTGAAAACGATGGTGCTTAGCGAAATTTGATTGGCTAAATCTATGGCAGCCATCTTGGATGGTACACACACACAGTTCTGCGTATTTCGAACATCGAATACATTGCGGTTAGCGCTCTAGTATTCTTATTATATCTCTATGGTTTTATTCCATCTAATGAGTATCTTCCGAATTCATCCTCACAGAGCACAATAACAATTAATTGAAAGATATGTAATGGATATAAATGGTAGATAAATAAGAGCACAGCACATTATTTAAAAAAAATAATAACAAAGGTTAAAATTAGTAACATAAATACGTTTATTACTAAACGAATATCTCGGTCGTTCCTACAATAAACCTTCTTTAAACAATTTCTTAGCATAAACAATAAGGGCGTAGGCCTAAACTTCATAAAATAACAAATGGTTTATATAGCTGTACAGAGCTGATGCATGCTAATTAGCAGAGGTTACTTATACAATATACTGTACATGAATTGGCCAACAGTTCCAGTTTGGAAGGCAAATGGGAAAAACCCATAAAACAGCAAACGGCCATATAATGCAAAACAATTTAAAATTAAAATTAAAACGAAACAGTAGAGAAAATCCGATCAGAATGACAAAATAAACTAAGCATCCACTGGAAGGAATCCCAATATCTGCAGACGGACTAAGCTAATTCTTTACTGTGACAAGTTGAGTTCTGTATTTACTGTATTCACTTCTAATATATTTTATCAAATGCAATCTTCTTTATTCCATTGATGTAGGCCCTTCACTGAAAAAGAAAAAAAAACACATATACGAGCTTGACAGAAAATAAAAATAAACGATCAATCTAACAATACATAAAAATTCAAATTCTCATTTTCGTTTTATGTAGAATAGGTTTATTACCGTTCACGTAGCAGTATATAACGGCCTATCTTGATTGATGCTATGAAACACAGACATGAAGGTCATGGTTGAATACGTTTCTGCTGACACGTCAATGCGTTACAGACCCACAATGTCAACGCATTACATACCGACATACGACGGGAAAAACCAATAAAACAAAATCAAGATACATCGATTTTTAACAGAATTCGGATAATTACCGTTCTAAAAGTTGGTTTCTATTGATTATTAAGTAGTTTTCTACTCTGGTGGGGTAATATTTTTATCATTTTTGCACCTGTGTGTTCCCGAGTGGTCCCGTGTGTTCCGTGTGGTATTTAGTAGGACCCTAGTTTTAAGCCTCTCTAGTCTTGCTTTTAAAGCCGCTTTGAAGCAGTTCACCCACCAGAGGGAGCCAGTTTAACATCCTCGAAGAGAGAATTTCAAATGAAAACAAATCTTATCTACATCGAAGGGACTTTACGAGTTCATTCTTAAACAATTTACTAGCTTGGCCTGGCCCTAGGAATAGGCCTTTTTTCACGAATCGGTAGACATATTGAAGTGATGACAAACATTGCGAATCAGCGGTGCGTAACCAACAGAAATAAGATAAGCTTTTGGGCTGATTTTCTGACATCATGTTATTTAAAAAATCATAAATCCATAACGGGGCGTCGTATCCAAAAAATTTTTCCAGCAAAATGTTCTTAAAAGACAAGTCTATACCACTATATGATTGTAAAAAATTGAAAAATGTTTTTGACCTCTGAAATCAAGATGGAAAAAGAAAAGCCTATCTTAGTAGTGTATTAAAA
>NW_022726865.1:50048-55523 GCF_011630105.1 Anneissia japonica
TACAGATTTCTCTTATTATAAAGTACAAGTTATGTTTTATAAAGAGGTATAGCATAGTAAATCATGTTTTTAACACAGGAAACTCTCATATGGTAACTAAAACAATGCTAGAGTTCAGAGTATTACTGCATTGTAATGCATATACCTATTTTAATACACTACTTTTCAATTCTTTTCCCATCGTACAAGTAAGAGCAAGTCAAGTAAGAGTTGCTAGTCAAATAAAATTCAAGATACTATAATAAAATTAGGTCAAAGGAAAGTAAACTGATATAAAATCATATATGTTAAAATTATTTTTATAATTATTATATCATTGCTTATTGATTTTGTTAGCCAAGAAAGAAAAGATGATAAATAAAATATTTATGACTTTACAGGAATAAACCTTACCAGTAACACAAAAAGTGAGCCAAGATGTGATGATACAATTCATCTAAGAGCTGAAGAGAAAGGCAACTGAAATCAGAGTGTTGGGGGGGGGGACATTTTGGTATTAAAAAAACTTACCTGGTAAGTAGAATTTTAAAGATTGTAATGCTCTTGCCAATGTAAGGGGCAACTGAGTAGTAATCGAGAATTGACTATGCAGCCCACTTTAGCTAGTTTGTAATTTGTTTATGTTATCGATATTCTAAATATTCAGAAATTTAAAAAAAAATTGGATATTAATCTACTGCCTTCAAAGAACTTTCAGTATTTTGGCTTTTTAAAACAGATGTTGAGACTTCCATGGGTTGTTAAAGAATCAGTGGTTTTAATACACGAGTTGTAATAATGCAAATTTAGTAAATGAAATGGTGTCACATGATATCCGGTAATCAGTACAGTATAAGCATTTTCTTGTAAAACATCTAAATTGGTGAAAACAAAACAGATTATTTGAATTTTTGATTTATTATTTATTATTCTTTTGACTGATAGTACATCTTTAAATGTATTAGTATTTTACTCTGAGGTTTTTAAATAAACTGCTTTGACTAAAAAGTAAAAACATTGGTGAAACACAATAAATATTTAAATATTTTATTAAAATGATGGTAATACAGTTATATAAAGAATATTAAGAACATCTTCATTTCTATTGAATCTGTTTTAGTGTGAAAGCTTGTGCATTCCAACAGTTTGAGTGAATTATTGTATAAATTGTTGTGAGAAGTAGATTACAAAGGAAGAATGGAGGAAACAGGTAAAATACTGTTTATAAAGTAATTGTTGTTGGCATTGTTGTGTGTAACTATTTCAAAGGACTTCACATTGCCCTGATCATTGGTAATAATCTTACCTGTATGTACTGTACATGCAAATCCTACCTTGCCTCTTGGAAGGTAAAGTAAATAAATATTTACAGTGAATTTCAAAGTGTATATAGTTAAAGTGACTGTCTTGTCTATTTTATCTTCCCAAATTAACATATTATTTAATGATATAAAACAACACAAATGTAGGAAAAATCGCCCATGATTACGGTAGGTTACTTGAAAATGACTAATTAATTAAACTAACAAAACCTGGATATTTTCATCTTTATTCAATGTTGGTGTACTTCATCTAAACCAACTGAATTATACACATTAAGTTTACTCTGTTACAGTAGACATTTTGGCTTGTTATACACTTCCACAAAAAGTCTTTAATGCAATTATTTTAAAATAAATTAGAATTTGTTCAGGTTTCTAAACATGTATTGATTAATTCCATTGTTTAATCTTCAATTTAGTTTTTATCTTCTTTGCTGTCTATTTTTCACTTCTATAATGATGATTTTAATGACTATAATGGATGATTAATGATGATGTTTATCAAATACACATTTTTCATTGTAGCTTAAAATTTTCCTGAATTGTATATTTCTATTATTGATGATAGTCAATTTATTTTCGCTTGTATCGTAGGACTTTCAAAAAGAGATTTCAGCCAGCTGTTGGTGGATTTTTCAAGTTGGTATGATGGACTTGGATACATCAATATGCTAAAAGTTTTGTACAACAATAGAGATCACGTGCCAATTTATAATAATTTAAATGAGGCTACTAAGGTGATGCCCTTGCTAAGTATGTTAATTGGTTCTGGGAGTTTGAGTCTAACAGATCTCACTATCCTTTATGACACAATAAAAGTTACTGGACAATTTGGCTTCAAATCCAGAATTGTACTTCCAACTTTACAAACAATCAAGGAACATGAAGTGTCTAAATTCTCATGGTACAGACAGTTCCTCTTGAAGCTAGGAATGACACTAACTGATAATGATATAGTAGCGCTTGATGTACGATATAACATGCCAGTGTTAAAGAATTATAAAGATAGCTGGCATTTGATTCTGGATCTAGAGCAAAGGAATGAGCTTTGTGAAGAAAAAATTGATGATTTCATTGAAGGATTACCAAGTGACAAAGCTCTGAAAGCTTTACTGGAACTTGAAGGTACAGAGCTATGTTTGTTAATGGAGAAGTTTACCAATTTTTTATTTTAGACAGTTTTATGTACACAACACAAGACTAATTTAAAAATTTTGTTTTTGCCTCTTGTGTTTTACCTGCAAGATTACAAGTACTCTAATATTTCACATTTCATTCTCCAGTGATGGTCTACTTTTTTAATCATGCTTAATCTAGGAACCCTCTTTATATTTTATCTATCATTTCATCCAACATTTAGAGCCAGCACTGTGCAAGTGTACGCTCAGGTAGGTTTAATTCTGAAGTTGCCATTGTCATATTGTTCAATTAATTGTAGTGTCATAATTTTTTGTGTGCATTTTTTTCTCAGTGTACAAGAGAGCAGTCAGTAAGAAAGAGGGTGAAACATACACATCTTACTACAACCGTTTGAAAGAGAATATTAGACAGTCAAACATGCATATAAGAAAGGATGTTAGTGGTGATGGGAACTGTTTTTTATACTGCATCCAAGATCAATTTGAGAGACTGGGTTTACCAAATCGATCTAGTGCACAACTCAGGGCTGATTTAGTGGACTACTTGCGACATTTGGTAATTGTGTAGATTATTCCATAGTATTATCATTATACTTCCATGGTATTATCCAAGTGTTGTTTGATACATTGTGTTTTATTGCATTTAGCAATTTCTAAATTTTTTCCAGGATAAAGAAGATCCATTGATCGCCCTTACAGATGACAAATATCTAGATGAATTGAGTAAAGATGGTACTTTTGTTGACGAGACAGCCATAAGAGGGATGTCACGAATATTAAATTACAACTTCCAAATAGTGACCAGTCAAAGAAAAAGCACAGAGCAGGGCTACTTGGTCACAACAATTCAAGAAAGTTCAAACCCAGATGGTGTAATGTTATTTGGTCAAATTGGAGAGCTACACTATATAAGCTTAGGTAAGGGATACTGTAGTAGCATAGAGGCACCGCATACACACATACATACATGCCCACAAAAACATACATGCCCACATACATACAGGTACACCATTTAACACTCCCAGAACCTTTATTATATTTCTCTTTGTATTAATAATTGAAACTTATTCAATTAATTTGGGAGGTTAAATAAGTTTATTTTTGGTTGCATTTTATATAATTTATAATAATTTATGTGACAATACCAAAAATGTGAACATGAGTGCAACTTTTGCTGTTTTTCAACTAACAGTACTATAGCAAAACTCTTAAAATTGTTATGTTGTGTAATTACTTTTAATAATTTACTTCATATTCGTAATTGGTTCTTTTAATTGTTCTATATGTGGCAAAGACAAGTCAAACCAGTCACTCGTCGCAAATTGTGTTTCAGAGAAAATAGCAAAAACATGCTAGAATGTAAAATTTTTAAAAATCTATTTTATTTCACTAAACTAAGGTTTATGTATCTATACATCATGCTGTGCTGTTATTTTTCCCAATTTCTATGTTAAAACAACACTTTTTAATGATTTTATGATAGTTTCTGCATGAGAAATGCCTGAAATCATAAACTTTGAAGGCTCATTTCTCATATATTGTTCTTCAAACAGCTATACGCTTAAATGCTTGTAACTTCAGAAGGAAATGTCGGATTTGAACGATTTTTTTTACCATTTTATAGCTCTTATTTTACTCTTTAACCCTGTATTAATAACTCAAAATCGATTTTTGCGACGAGTGACTGGTTTGGCTTGTCTTTGACACATATGTTTGTGGTTTTGGGCAATGCAATGAACAATTTTGATGTAATTTTATAGAAAATCTGAAACAATTTTCAATTTCTGTATATAGGTGATGGAGTTAGATCAGAAGTATCAGCAAGTCCAATTTTAGATAGGCCAAGTGTTAAGCAAGGTAATTGTGGTGAAATTATTTTTGCCTGATTTAATTTCATGTAAATGGAATAAACCAAATTACTATGGTTCAGTGGTGTTGCTAGAATACCAAACCTCTGGAGTATAAAAAAAAATAACAATATGCAAATATGGTATAGAATACAGTGTAATGGTTTTAAATGTTTCTTAACTGTTAACTCTAAAATTTGTTTTTAACTTTTAACTAAGAATGCAAAGAAATGTTAATAGCCCTGGTGCCTGTGACAATAAATAGGGTTGAGTGGTTAATTCCCATCGCTTAGAAATTTTACACTGGTGCAATGCAAACAGTGTTGAGAAATTGTTGTTGTACCTTACAGGGTTGTAGCTTTAGAAAACTAAGGGTAGGTGATAGACATTTTAAGTGTGGCTGGGTGATAACATTGGTAAACTTTAAATAATAAGAGTTGATTTTAAGGATGGAAAAGTGGGTTAATAAGGGTGGGTGGAAGGCCATGAAATTAGCTTTAGACTGGGTGGAAAACTTTAAGGCAGGTTGGATCAGCCCACTTCCACCCACCATAACTACATCCATACCCTTAACATTGGATTGCAGTTATCAAGTACCAAGTACTAAAACATTAATAGGCTATGCTTACTCTCTAGAATTCTCTGTAGAAAGTCCTGTCTTGTGCTTTTAATCCATTTGAAATCCAAACATTAAAATTATTGTTGTAAATCTAGAAATATGTACTATGTTTTCAATTGTAGTTGCAAACAGTCAGTTTGAGTGATAATTAATTCTGACTTGACTACATTTTCTATAAGGATTATCCTTACAAGTGCTGTTACTGGTTTCTGACTTTCTAAGCTAAGTTATTCTCCAAATTGGAAAAAATGTATTATTTTGTACTAATTTATGCTCTACTGTATTTATTTTGCTAATGTGCAAATTCAATTTCTGTTTCCTCAATAGGTAATGGAGAAGCATCAACATCAAAAAAACCAAAGTTATACAAAGGTATGTACTCGGTGCTGAATACTTGCTTAATATTTTTGTTAAACAATTGTTGGTGGGTCAAAATGCTAAGCTAGTTTCGGAGTGCTTGCCTGTTCTGTTGGTAAGACAAGTTTCTCTGATAAGGACTGTAAACCATAGACGCCTGTACACAATGCTCGTGTGCAGTATGTCATTCAAGATGCTGTCTCTTATACACA
>NW_022726865.1:55593-66450 GCF_011630105.1 Anneissia japonica
TTTAAAATCATTTTTTTCTTAAAAAATAAAATTTGCCAGGACTTGGGCTTTAATAAACTGGTAATTAAATTATTATGTTAACACAATTTAACTCCAGTTAGGTTGAATGTAAATTGAGTTCTATATAAGACTGCTCTTTACCCTCAGCCGTGTCATTGTGGCCTGTGTTTGAGTCTTTGTACTGCCAATAAATAAATTTACATTAAATGTTATTTTATTTCTACTTTAATATCAAACAACAGGTAGTACATATTATTGTTATTTTTGTTACTGTTATTATTGTTATTATTATTATTAATAATAAGCTTTTAAACCAGAAGTAGAGGTATTTTTAAACCCTGGAAAATTGCACCTATTGTTTTGTTCTCTTACAGGTAAATCAGGGAAATCAAAACGACCAAGAAAAAGACGTATATGTGATGAAGGTTTGTAGTTAATAATGAAATAACGAAACATCAATATGTTGATTTACATATAATACAAGTGTAAGTGCACTAATTGTTTACATTATGTGGGGAAAAACAGCGACTGTATCAAAATATTTGAATGAATCAATTTTACATTGACTTTGAATTTGAACCCAGGGCCTACTGATTACCATTACTAAAGGCTCCATGTATACTTCCTTGGATTTTCCCATTAGGTCATCACAAGAGTAGCTTATGTACACAAGTGCATAAATGCATGTTAAATTGCTGTACTACTCAAAAAAAAACTATGGACTGTACCTGATATACTGAAAATTACTATTGCACACTATTGTTTTGCTGTATAATGCCAAGTGGGTTATTCTCTTTGCAGGCAAGTCAGGAAGATCAGAACTGCCGAAAAAATTGACGTTGGATGAAGGTGTGTAATATATTCAATATAATATTTATTAGCATTATATTGACATTTCAATACAAATACATCCTAATAAAACTAAATTTACAGATAAGTTATAGAGTAGTTAGTTACATATTGCACACTAGAGAGTAGATAAGTCACATGGTTCACAATATGGATATAAATGTAGATGACAGGTGTATAAATTTATTCCCATATCAAATTTAATATTAACATTAACAATGAAATTAACAAAGTCTGCTAGGGGCACTGAAGACCTCCACCCAGGTATCAGTTACATGAAAGCATATTTTAAAATTTAAGATATTGCTTCTCCAGTCAACAGTTAGCTCTACAATACAAAACAACATTTATTGGATTCACTTTTGCATCATTTGAACACTCGATGTTCGTAATTACAGTATATAGACCTAATTAAATGAGATACAAGTATATAAAATACTTTATAATAAAATAAAAGTTTATACAGGTCACCTAGTTACACAGAAGACAAGAAAAGAAAATACAATAACAAAAATTACAGTAGTACAACAAGGTCCTAAATTAGAATTGCCGTACAGATAAATAAATAAAACAAAAAATAAAATCATTGGTATCAAGAAATAGAGATAATATTTTTTCAATGCAAAAGTGCTATAAATGTCATTGCGTTCTTTCCTAGCATTAATTATAGTTTGCAATATTTATCAAAATGTTTACTTGTTAACTCTCATCTAACATTACTTAAACAATTCACAATTTGATCTAATGAGACTAAACCCAGACACACAGTGCGACGATTGATGAATACCTTTCTTCTCACAGTAATCGCTTGATTATGTGACATTCTCTGCTGATTGTTAGTGGCAGCCTTAGTGGATTAGTAAAAACGAACAGTTGCGCATGCTTTGTTGCGTTGCATTTTCTATGGAATTGACTTGGCCAACGACTGGCACTGTGTATGCCTAGTCTTTGTTTGTAATGTGTCCCTTCTTTTTCACTCTCTGTTGAATAATAATAAATAATATTTATTTGGACCCACTTTCAGCAGCAGAACACTTACATATTTGATTACAAGACAACATCAAATTAAGTATGAACAGTAGCATAAGTAAAAAAGTAGAATAATAAGATAAAAAAAACAACTAAGAAGTAGTTATTTTAAGTTTGATGCTGCATGTCATAAAGAAAAACAAGAATAACTAAAACTTTAGTCCAACTCAAAACAGCTTATATTTATTCCTTATTTATGTTTTTCAATATATCTTCTCACAAGTAAATGGACCGAGCTTTTCTTCCAAAAAATTCATGATAGAAACTTATTTTGGTTTGCGGACAGTAAATACATAACTACTCGAATTATTCCAAACATTACAAACCTTTTTTGGAAAGACATGTTATATTCATGGGCATCGTATAACAAAATGTTTAAGAGTAATATTAGAAATGAAATAGAATTACAAACACAATGTCTATGGAATAATGATGATATAATTGTTGATAATAAGCCTATCATGTATATGAAACTCTTCAAAAAAAGAATAGTTTTTGTTAATGATATAATTCATAGAAACGGTAGATTTTATACACTAGAAGAGTTGATTGATACTTACTCTGTCGATATATCATTTCTAGTGTATGAAGGAATTAAACAGGCAGTGAGAGACAGGGTCATATATGAGCAAGCATAATATAAGAAAATTCACAAGCGCCCAATGCTATCCAATTTACCCTAATAATATAATTCAATTACAAATTTCTAGAAAGGGATGCAATTTTTTTTACAATACTCTGCCCAATTCAAAATTTACTAAGTTGCCGTGTAATTCCAAATGGGAAAAAATATTAGGCTTTGAGCTTACTGACAAACAGTGGGAAGTGTTTAATATAATACCAATCAAATGCACAGAGAGTACGAATCTGAAATGGTTGCAGTATAGAATTATACATAATATATTACCAACGAGAAATTATCTCTATAGATTAAAGTACATTGACCACATTTTTTTGAGATTGTGAAAAAATATATAAGATATGGAAAGGTTTGGAAAGCTGGATAAATAAAAACCTTCAAATACAATTACAATTTTCAAAGGAAATGATAATACTTGGAATGAATGGGAAAAATAATAACTGTATAAATGTTGTTATTATATTAGTAAACGAAATTATCTATAGAAATAGTAAACAGAAAGTATTACCATATATAACAAATATAAAGAGAGAAATTGTTAGATACTATAATATTACAAGATAAATAAATAATGAATATTTAAATGTTTCAAGTCATGGTCTTCTGGTATATAAATAGTTCACCTAACGTAATGGTACAAGTTTTGAATATGAAATACAATATTATATTTTCACTAGTAAAAGAATTTATAAAAATGTTCAATGTTGTTATATGTATACTACTCTAAGTATTGAAAAAAAGGGGAACTTATTTAATTGTTTTTGTTTATTTTCATTTTGAATGTAATGTATGATTAAATGAATAAAATGGTAAATAAAAAAAATATATTATATATCTTCTTTCATAAACTGGAAAAACCTGAAATTGTTAAAAATTCTGATTTCTGTGTTTTAGAAAACATTAAATATGTGGTTGTGCATAAAAATGAATAAATATTAATTAATACAATACAACACAATAAGTGTAATTTAAAATGGATGTTTGTTACTAATAACTTAAATCTTAAAATATTTCTGTATGAGATAGATAATTGCAGAAATATGTTTTTTTTGACTGGTTTCCAGATTTAATTATCAAAGAATTTCTGACAAGAAAGCTGAAGCAATTGTATCAGGATGTTAATCAAATGACACCAGCAATCTGGCATAGACATCATAGAGTAGATATTGCTGAAGTATTCACACAACTCATCTTACTGGAATCCAACAGGAAAGACAAAGAAGAACCAGATGAATTCAAATCAACATGTATAAGAAAGGAAGGTAGACCCACATCTTTAACAGAGGTATTAGGTATCATTAAATCAAAAGATTCATGTAAGGTATTAATAACAGGAGGAGGAGGGATGGGCAAGACTACACTTCTGAAATATATTACTTATAAATGGGCTACTGATGATTTACATGCCTTTGCTGGTAAATTACTGTTTCTGATCAATATTGGGGACATTAAAACAAGTACAGATATCTTGGAATTAATTCTAAAAAACATAGCTACAAATGAATTAATTCTTCAGCACAACTTGCCGACTAACTCAGTTGAAAGATTTCTGCTCGATAATGCTGATGATATAGTTATTTTGTTAGATGGATATGATGAGTTACACAAAGATGCTAAGGACCCTATATATCTGTTCAAAGGACGTGAATTAGAAAAAAGCACTGTGGTGATAACATCCCGACCTGACTACACAATTGATTTGATTAAATGTTGTACTGTACATATTGAAGTGAAGGGGTTCAGTAGAAGAAACATAAAGAAGTATATTCATGATCATTTTCATTCAATCAACAAATGTGAGTTGGGGGAATTATTAATGAAGGAGTTCAATCTTGTGTCACAGCGTGAACGTTACTGGGGTCGTAATCATAAAGAGGCATTTGAATTGTGCTCATCCCCACTGTTATTGCTTATGATTTGTACCATATGGGAACAAAAACAACATCTTCCAAATGACTTGTCAGATCTTTTCATCGAACTGATTTGTTGCATTTTAAGTCAATATAAACACAAGACGGATGATAAGATTGCAATTTTCCAAATTGAGAGAGTTCCAGAGCAGTATAGACTTGCTATTCTACTATTAGGAGAATGTATGTATGAAGGCCTAAAGGGAAATAAATTGTCTATTGACAAACATGTTTTATCAAATATGACAAAAAATATAGATTCTGTAGATTTAGCATTGAAAATTGGATTTGTTTATGAAAATAGCCCTTTTAATCCTGGTGATGTAAGAGAGATGTACACACCTCCACACAAGTTAATTTCAGAGGCACTAGCAGGTTTTTATTTGTCAAATCAAATTGAGGAAGAACATTTGAAATCTGATGAATATGAGGTGATAAGATCTAATGAATATTTAAATATGACAAGAGCATTTACAATAGGATTTCTAGGTGCTAAAGCTGGTAAATTGCTTAAACATTGGTTAGTAATCAGGGCTTCACATTTTTGGTTAATAGCACAATGTTTCACACATATAAAGGAGGCAAATGAAGAAGCTGTGCTACAGGAATTGGATAAAAACATGTCCACTGAAATGAAATCATACTGTAAGCAAATGCTTGAGACATACAGAAGTGCCCTTAAGGATGATAAAAGCATAGTAAGTGAGCATTTATATAAACTTATGAGCAAAATTTACACTAAGTATGAGAGAAGATCTGAAAAACTTGTGGAGAAATTTATATCGCTGTTAGATGCATCTAGTGAAGAGACTTTCAGGACATTATGCAGAAGTTTTGTACAAATCTTAGTTATTGTAGAAAGCATAAATTACGGAAACTCCAAGTTAAGTATATATGGAAACCGGTTATTTGAATATTTATCAAATTGGAAAAGTGAAAACCTTAATGTCCTTTCTGCTGAGATGAAATACCTCAACTTGAACTATGGTTACACTACTGTCCATTTAAACCATGTATTTAATTCATCATTCTTGATTCATTTGCTGACATATTCAAATAACCTCTCTTACTTACGTATCACTTCGGGTGAGCTTACTGAGTCTGTACTCAGTGTAGTTATCATTGAGTTACACAAAACTAATGTAAAGTTGAAGTTAACAGAACTTGATATTATGGGCAATGATCTACATAATATCGATGGAACATTACTAGGAAAACTATTTGAAATAGCTCCTGAAATAAATTACCTAAATTTAAGCAGTTGTAGTTTATCAGGTGATATTGTGAGGGCAATAATGGAGGAATGTGGTAGGATGAATGTAGTATTCTTCAACAAGTTTCTTCAACTGAAGGGCAATGACCTTTCAGATATTGATGGTAAGTCACTTGCAGAGTTAATCAGGGCATACACCTTACATTTCAAATGGAGTGATCATTCTCTTACAGCTGATAACCTACAAAATCTGATTGAATCATTAAGTGTTGTAAATAAAACATTGACTTGGCATTGGATAGAATTGAGTAATATTAACCTGTCTTCGATCAGTGGTAAAACATTAGCTTGCCTTGTTAAGTTCTCTCCAGACCTGATCCATATTGACATGAGTCATTGCAGTTTATCAGGCAGTATTGTTAATGAAATGATGGAGGAATGTGGTAGGATGAATGTAGTAGTGAAAGACAACTTGCTTCAACTGGAGGGCAATGACCTTTCAGATATTAATGATAAGTCACTTGCAGAGTTAATCAGGGCATACACCTTACATTTCAAATGGAGTGATCATTCTCTTACAGCTGATAACCTACAAAATCTGATTGAATCAATAAGTATTGTAAATAAAACATTGACTTGGCATTGGATAGAATTGAGTAATATTAACCTGTCTTCGATCAATGGTAAAACATTAGCTTGCCTTGTTAAGTTCTCTCCAGACCTGATCCGTATTGACATGAGTCATTGCAGTTTATCAGGCAGTATTGTTAATGAAATGATGGAGGAATGTGGTAGGATGAATGTAGTATTGAAAGACAACTTGCTTCAACTGAAGGGCAATGACCTTTCAGATATTAATGGTAAGTCACTTGCAGAGTTAATCAAAGCTTTTTTCCTTGATTATAAAGGTATTTTCAATTGGCTTGATCATTCTCTTACAGCTGATAACCTACAAAATCTGATTGAATCAGTAAGTGTTGTAAATAAAACATTGACTTGGCGTGAGATAGAATTGAGTAATATTAACCTGTCTTCGATCAGCGGTAAAACATTAGCTTGCCTTGTTAAGATCTCTCCAGACCTGATCTATTTTGACATGAGTCATTGCAGTTTATCAGGCAGTATTGTTAAGGAAATGATGGAGGAATGTGGTAGGATGAATGTAGTATTGAAAGACAACTTGCTTCGACTGGAGGGCAATGACCTTTCAGATATTGATGGTAAGTCACTTGCAGAGTTAATCAAAGCTTTTTTCCTTGATTATAAAGGTATTATCAATTGGCTTGATCATTCTCTTACAGCTGATAACCTACAAAATCTGATTGAATCAGTAAGTGTTGTAAATAAAACATTGACTTGGCATGAGATAGAATTGAGTAATATTAACCTGTCTTCGATCAGTGGTAAAACATTAGCTTGCCTTGTTAAGATCTCTCCAGACCTGATCCATATTGACATGAGTCATTGCAGTTTATCAGGCAGTATTGTTAAGGAAATGATGGAGGAATGTGGTAGGATGAATGTAGTATTGAAAGACAACTTGCTTCGACTGGAGGGCAATGACCTTTCAGATATTGATGGTAAGTCACTTGCAGAGTTAATCAGGGCATACATGGTACCTTTTTCCTCTTATTCTGTAGTTCATTTCAATTGGCATATTCATTTTATTACACCTGATAACCTACAAGATCTGATTGAATCAGTACGTGTTGTAAATAAAACATTGACTTGGCATTGGATAGATTTGAGTAATATTAAACTGTCTTCGATCAGTGGTAAGACATTAGCTTGCCTTATTAAGATCTCTCCAGACCTGATCCATATTCACACGAGTCATTGCAGTTTATCAGGCAGTATTAATAAAATGATGGAGGAATGTGGTAGGATGAATGTAGTATTGAAAGACAACTTGCTTCAACTGGAGGGCAATGACCTTTCAGATATTGATGGTTTGTCACTTGTTGGGGTTTTACCACCCTAATTATGATGGTGGTGATGATGATGCTGATGAAACTTTCAGTTGGAGTAATTATTTGATAACCTTGAAAAGCTGGTTGATGCAGTAGGTGAAAATATGACATTCAATTGGCAAGGATAGATTTGAGTGATATTAACGCATCTTCAATTTGTGGTAATACATTAGCTTGCCCTGTTAAAATCTCTCCAGACTTGATCTATATTCAATTCAATTCAACAAAACATTTATTTTCTTCCAAAGACACTTAAAAATACAAAATTACAAATACAAAATACAAAAATTGGAAGAAGGCCAGGTCCCGAGAAGTTGTTTGCAAAAACAAACATCTTGTGATGGGCAGGCCTGAAAAAAGATAAAAAAATAAATAATAAATTAAATAAATAAATAAAAAAATATAAATATATATAGAAAAAAGAAGAGAAAGCAGCTCAAAACAAAACAGCAGAATTTTAACCTCAGAAAGTTTAATAATTTGAGATTAAGTGTTTTTTCAGTTTATTAGAAAAGGCTCTGGCAGAAACAGCATTGGTAATTGAGAATGGTAGGTTGTTCCAAATAGAGGGGCCCGTATATCTAATGTTATGTTGGAAATAGTTTGTGTTGTGATAAGGGATGTGAATATCAGTTCTAGAACGTGTATAATAATTGTGAAAAGAGGAATTAGACATAAACATGTTACTTAAATGCTTGGGAAGGATCGAATGCATGATGGAGTATACAAATATACTTTGCTGGATTAAATTAATATCGTATAATTTGAGAAAATTTAGATTGGAAAACAGATGGGAAGAATGAGATTGTGGGGGAGAGCCAGATATGATCCTGATAGCCTTTTTTTTTTAAGAATTTGAAGTTTGTTGATGTTAGATGGATATGTATTGCCCCAAACAATGTTGCAGTAGTTAAAGTAAGGAAGAATGAGAGAGCAGTAGAGAATACGAAGAACATTACAGGGAATAAAGGAAGAGAGTCTAGAAATGAAGCCAAGGCTTTTGGAAATTTTACTCTCAACTTCACTTATGTGAGATTTCCATGTGAGTCCACTGTCTAAATGTACTCCTAAAAATTTTGCAGATTGCAGGTATTTCGTGATTGTCAATAAATATTTTGTATGCTGAAATGTCGATATTTTTTAGCCTTTTGGGGGTCCCAAACAGGATATTGACATGAGTCATTGTAGTCAAGGCAGTATTGTTAATGAAATGTTGGAGGAATGTGGTAAGATGAATATAGCATTGAAAGAGGGCATGCTTAGACTGGTGGGTAATGACCTTTCCAGATATTGGTGTAAAATCAGTTCCTGCGCTAGTAAAGGATAATATACCGTAAAACCTCGAATTGAAGCCCAATGTGTCTAATGTCGAGAAGAAGACCATCTCGAATTGAAGCCCTCTTTAGTTTCCAAAACTAGTCTCAAAAAGAAGCCCATCTCGAAAATAAACCCATGGGCTTCTTTTTAAGATTGTATAGGCTTCTTTTTGAGATGTAACAGTACATACACTGTATACAGTATATACACATTTCAAAGAAAGAAAATAAATTAAAAACACGCTGGTTTATAGGCCTACAGTAGTTTAGGTGATTTAATGCCGGTTAATACACTTAATTTTAGGGGAGGCCTGGCCCCACCCCCTAAACTTTTAACAATTTAACACAAATTGAGAAAAAAAAAGAAAATTCTACTCAACTTTAAGTCTAAGAATGACATTTCCAGACATACAGAGGTGCCATAATCATAAGTTTTCTTTAGCATGTTGGGGCTGAGGTAGATAAACCGTCCATCTGTGAAAGCCCTTCTCTTGGTTACCTCTATTTCAAATTCCTGGATCTGCCACTGTAAACTTTGATACCTATGTTATGAATCTTTTCAGCACATTTGTATAAAGGAAGGATAGCTTTTATACTTTTCATGTTTCTATACTTTTTTTCATGACCTGTTGAAATTATGCACTCTATGATTGATTAAGTTAGTCCGTCCTCTAGTCCGTTAAAAGGCCTTACCTTCTGGTGGGTGGGGGGAGCCACCAGGGATCTGCCCCTCGATCCCGCTGGGACCCCCCAGCCAACGGGCCCAGGCAGCGCATATGGCCCGCGGCCGCTCTCGGCGGCCCTGAATGTGAGTACAGTATATTAAAACCCCTCTTTTGCGGCAACCCTACACTCAGGGGACACTGCACCAACTCCAATTAAGGGAACACCCAATTAAGAGGAGGACTATCAGTATAATTGTCTAAATACTTTCCAGTTTTGTCAAAATTTGCCCTTTACTTATTAGAATGATTGTTCTTTGTTTCATAAAAAATGTGCGTTCATCCAGGATTTGAATGATAGTCTGAACCCTGATTTCTAAGTCATGTCTCTCTTCATGCTTTTCTTTGGACATCATTTTGTTCTTATTTTTACACACATTTCAAATCTACAGAATTATTACTGTACAGCAGTGTTTTACTGATACTGTATTATAAAGGTATCCTCCCACTTGGTCGAAATCCCGTTTGTCGAAACCAGGTTTGCCGAATTTAGCCCACTTTGCCGAATTTAGCCCACTTTGCCGAAAACCCAGTTTGCTGAATCCAGTTCACTGAAAACATAAAATCCCAGTTTGCCGAAACCCAGTTTGCCGAACCCAGTTTGCCGAATTTGAATTTTGTCGTCATTGTCGTACAAAAGCGCAGCACGCTACTTTTTGAAATAAAATGTAATAAACAGCAATTATGTAGGCGAAATCGAATGTAAACTCAGACTTAACTATTTTGAACTAAATGTAATAACGGTAAATATTGTAGGCGAAACCGAAAGTAAACTCAGGCTTAACAACCACAAAAAAATAGTTAAAACCATCACAAGGGCTTCCTGTTGCTCACCACTTTAATTTACCGAGCCATACTATCAGTGATTTATTCTTTATAATCTTAGGCACCAATTTCAAATCTACTACTGTACTAAGGCTAGAGGACTGGGCGGATACCCCCGGGACATTTTCTAGCCTTAGTAGATCTGAAATTGGTGCATAAGATTAACTAGCCTTAATCACTGATAGTATGGCTCTTTAATTTGAAATAGTGAGCAATAGGGAACATGCTTCACTATTCCAGCCTAAAAATACATTCTTCATATAATGTTTTTAGGCATCTACTGATTGATGACCACCTGATGAAGGGCGATGCCCGAAAATGTTTGTGTTTTTACCATTAAAAGTTAAGGCTACTCTACACTTTTGCTTTATGCGTTTTATTAC
>NW_022726865.1:66502-75247 GCF_011630105.1 Anneissia japonica
TGTATATATATGTATTTATATGTATATATATATGTATATATATGTATTTATATATATGTATATATATGTATTTATATATATGTATATATATGTATTTATATATATGTATATATGTATTTATATGTATGCATATATATGTATGCATATGTACCGTATGTATGTATTCCATCGTGAATTTTATGCTGCTGTTAATGTTTCACTGCTTTTAACTGACTTTCGGTAAACTGGGTTAGGCAACTGGATTTGGCAAACTGGGATTCGGCAAAGTGGTCTTCGCCAATCTGGCATTCGGCAAACTGGCCTAGATCCATTATAAAGGGTATCACATGCTCGCAACTACTTCAATTAAGGTGCAGAAAAGATTTACTGTTCTTTTTCTATTTTTAAAATTTAAAAACCTTATTTGTCATTTTATCTCAGCCTCAAATTGTTCTTATTTTGTACTTAATTTTTAAGAGCCTCAGTGTTCTTATAAAATGACTTCATACAGGATTTGAATGATAACATGAACCTGATTTCTAAGTCATGCCCAATTCATGCTTTTCTTTGGACATCAAGTAGAAAGCACAATTTTTTAAGACAAGAATATTTCATAATGCATTTATAGTATCTTGAAGTAATACAATTACTATTGTTATAAAAACTTTCATATTAAATTTGTATCATAATGTAACTTACTTGCAGTTAAGATTATTTTACAAACAATTTTATGTTTCCAGTTAATGTCTCTTACAGGGGTACCCTTATTTTGTTTTATTGTATTGTACTTAATCTGAAAGTTACTCAAAGAGGACCATCACTTTTATAATTATAAGATTAGTTGTTGATAGCATTCCACTGATATTGATATATACTTCTTTACCTCTATGGTGATGAGTAATTAAACATTCTTGTCATTAATTTTTAAAGCAAAAACACACTGCTAAAATATTCATTGTAGAATTAACACTAAGAGGCCCATCAGTTTTACAATTATATTTGTTTATTTTGTAACATGCAATAGTAAAGTGTTTTAATGTTAAACCATATCATTAAGTTCAGTAGATGACATATTCAAAGTAAGAGTATGATCATACTATCTATTACGTTTTTGTGAAATGTATTACAGTATAAATCATATTTGTTTTTCTGACATACTTAACAGACAATAGTTTATCAGATATTGTCTGTACTGACATGACAAGTACTATTGGGTCTGCTCCATTTTTTTTTTCTTAAAAAAATATTATTCTGTACAATACATATATACATACATATGTTACAATAGCCATTGCCTAGAGTACTGTATATTTTATCAGCATTTTTTAAATTGTTTAACCCATGTGAACTATTTGTAATTAATATTTAACTTGAATATTAAAATAAATATTTAAATTCTAAGAAATCCATGTCATGTGTCATTTATTTGCATTTACTGTGTTTGCCTTGTAAGTTGAATCACTGAAAACATAGGATTTAAAATTGAAGAGGCATCAAACAGAAATCAATAGAGAGCTTCCATTTACAGCAATCCCAGCAACCAAACTTGCACATGGAAACACAGGATTTTGATGATTGGTGGTGATGATAGTGATGATGATGATCACATGATGATGAGGACGGCAATGAAAATGGGAAATGGCAAAAGTTTAATAATTTACAGACAAGTATTCGCAAAGGAATGAAAAATACAATTACAATTTGACAGTTATAACATAGATTAGATGTTTATGGCAAAATTCATCAAGAGGAACAATAAAATTAACTAATAGAACACTTTCAAATCATTAGTAAAATGTCTATGAAGAACGAAAAATATAAATCTACAATCAGTGGCGTAACGATGAGGTCGGGGACCCTGTGGCTTTCTAAGAGTGGGGCCCTTTTTGGTCCCAGTCACCAATTCCATTGTGGAATTTTAGAAATACTCGTTTTTTAATTGTCATTTCACATTCTAAACGTTTTTAACGACAAAATTATTGATATATGAGTGGCCAATCCAAGAATATTTAATAGGGCCCATAGGGGAGAAATTTTCACTGATAAAGTGTCAATACCACCACCATGGTTGGGGCTGAGGTAAGAACATTTATAATTACGGCCCCTCTAATGGCCGGAAATAGCACTCTCTCAAACTTTAATTCACCATTGGATATAATATGATGCCAGAGACACATTATGCTGTTATGTATCAACAAAGACCTTTTGGGTCAGGGTAATAGGTCGAGGACCATTTTGTTAGGGTTCTTTCGGGGCATCTACGGGTCGAGGGGCCTGTGAACCGCCAGGTGAGAGCGATAGGCTTTATGCCACTGTCCACAATGTTGATAATGAACATAAGCTCAGCAGGCTCTAAATTTAATATCACAAGCAAATATTGATATTCAATATTCTGTAGAAAATAATCGACACAACTCACAATACAAACCAATAAGGTCTACAATTGCATTCTGCTATGTGAATTATGTTTAACTACAGTCCTTGGGAAATACAGTAATTGTACATGTCGCGATAAAATACACGCAAAATAATGCACAGAAATAATCATTTTACATTCTTGCTTAGACAAAAAAAAATCATATTAAAATAAATTCAAATAGTATGTTTACAGTTCAATTAATGTTTTATACCTTTAACTAATGTTTACCATTAATTAATGCTTTTATACATTCATTATATTATCATTACATCAACATAATTAATTTCTTTTTTTCAATGAATCAAGTTTGCTTTTTACACTTTCAAAACATTGTAAAATAATATTCCTGTTTCATCAGTCATTTAATAACTGTATTTAAAATCATCTTTATAATTCAAAATGCAGTCTTTCTTTAAAAAACAAAATATTGATGATAAACAACTACTTTTGTTTTATATAATTAAGTATACATACACGTATTGAAATAACACAGACTGAGTGATGAATGATTTCACAAGTCTGGACAGCCAAAATAATTATACAGTATTTTATTAAAATTGCCTTGGTATTAGGCAGTTCAATTATGAAAAGCCAAATGTATCAAAATACCTCCTACTGTATGTGGTGATAATTCATGCTTGAATGAATTTGAATGAACGTGTTATTAGAGAACGTCTTGTAAAAACCTTTGAAATGTTACCGTATGTTTTTAGCAGAAAGTTCTTTAGGCAACTAAAAACGTAATGAATTTTCGTTAAAAAAAAATCCATTTAAATTTCCAGCCAAAAATATATAAAAACAAGAAACACCTTACTGTTTGAACAGTCAGTTATGTACCAGAAAGTTCTTTAAATAAGATGTTAATTGTATGCAAATCATTACATTGCAATACAAAAGTAATAAAGAATGAGTACTTCATATAAAAGAAAAGTAACAAAGGATTTTGGATTTTTTTGTCATTTTTAGCAATGAATTTCATCCATGATTAATTGGTTTTTCTTGCACTTCATGACCCCAGATATACAATGAGTAGGAAATACATGTGATTTTAAATAATTAAAACAAAATAAACCATAGCTACATATTGAACAAATACATTTATTAGTCTAAATAATGTTCATTTCTGTTTGGCAGGGAATGGCGTGTATCAGGAAGACTTTGAAAAAGTAACTACAAAAAAAAATAATAAAATAAAAAAAAATAAAAAAATAAAAAATAAATAAAAAAATAAAAAACCAATTGTTAAAACAAACGAAAACATATTTCGCTTGCTATAGTGGAGCAAAAGAATAAATATGGCGATTAATTTACATTTTTATCGCACGAAACAAGAATAAATTATATAACGATAATGATAGAGATGATCTTAGTGATGATATTGTTAATGATGATGGTGGTGATGATGATGATGTCAATGACTCATGAAAACAATGATAATCATGAGGCAGATGGTGGTGCTACTAATGATGTTAATAATGATTTTGGGACTTCTGGCTCACAGTCATAGAAGCATTGGCTTCTTTACATTAGGTCTTTAGACCTTTTTTAAGGTATAATAAATAAATGAAATGAAGACAACGTCTATGATTAATAGAAGAACAAGGGTGGAAAAACCTTATACAGAATGTTTTAACAACTTCCATTTCAACTAACAAGTTGTCTGAATGGAGACCGGGTACTCCATGCGGAAACCCTTAAGACCCCTCTACCAAGGTTTATATTTCAAAACCAGGTTCTTTCATAATGGTCAGACGGATGATAGAGTGAAATGCTCAAAATGCTTAAAGAACGGCCACAACGCTAACAATTGTACAAACAAGCTTGTCTGTCATGCTTGTGGTCTAGAAGGGCACAAAAGAGAGCAATGTATGATTCAGGAGAAAAATTAATCCAAGAAATGTGGGAGCGAGTAATAGAAAAGAAGGGCATAGAAACAGACATGAAAGATGATTCGGGATCCAGTGAGAATAGCGAAGAAAGTAGCGATGATGATGATGAGACTGAAGAACAGGGCAGAAAAAAGGAGAGTCACAAGAAACAAGAAAAGATAACACACTTCATGAAATCACCAGCACCATCATCTGAACAGCAAGGCAAAGCGAAAGTGAATGACAAGAACGAGTCAAAAGAACAGTCCGAATCAGAACAAATTTCACCCGCATTACCAGGCACTAAACGGAGAAGAAAATCAAGCAAAAGTAAGAAAAATACTAAAAAAAAGTAATACATTAGTAAAATTTAAAGTCAATTGTTTCAAGCAAAATGCATTATGATGATTGAAAAAATAGTTATGGTTATATTGCTTTACATCAACATGAATAAAGTAAGTTTTCATTGTGTATCCCTAAATGTGAGGGGTATACGTAACAAAATTAAACAAAGACAAATTCTTAAGTGGTGTCAAGATCAAAAAGCAGATATTATACTGTTGCAAGAAACGCATCTTACTCATGAATTAATTAATACATTTAATGCATTATGGGAGGGTTTTTGCATTCATAGTACTTGTTTTTCAAATAGTGCAGGAGTGTCTATTATATTTAAAAAGGACTTCAGCTTTAATAAACTTAATGAATGTATTGATAAAAATGGAAGATACGCAATTATAAAAGCAGAAATACAAGGTAAAATATATGTTTTTGTCAATATATATGCTCCGAACAATTGTAAATCAAGGAGTACATATTTTAGAGACCTGAGTAATGTTATTTTTAGTATTGTTAATTTAGACGAAGACAACATTATAATTGGTGATTTTAATTGCATCATGGATAGAAATTGTGATCAAAAAAATAGTGCAGTTAGAAAAGACACATCCGTGTTTACAATTAAAAATGTTATGAAGTACTTCAATTTAAAAGATGCTTGGAGGAATAAAAATCCTCATAAAACACAATTTACCTGGCGTAGAAAATGTAGTAAAATTTCTAGACGGCTGGATTACTGGTTAATTTCACAAAATCTTATTGATCAAGATGATATTATGTCATGCGATATAAGACCGTCTATCCTAACAGATCACCAGGCAATCTCGTTAAAGATTAGACGAGTTCAAATTATAAGAGGGCCAGGATATTGGAAATTAAATAATAGCCTACTGGATAATATTGACTATCAAAAGTCTATTATAAATATTATTCAAAAAACACAGGCTAATGAAACAGACCTTAGTCCCAAATTATTGTGGGAATTAATAAAAGTTAAAATTAAAGAAGTTTCAATTTATTATGGTAAAAAAATAAATAAAGAAAAAAACACAATAAAAGAAAATTTACAAAAAGATATTAAACGATTGAATGATGCTCTGGTTAATAATGCTAGTAATTTGAATGAAAACTTTGAGACAGAAATCGAAGAAAAAACAAAAAAATTAGAAAAAATATATGAACAAGAAACAAAAGGTGCATACATTCGTTCGAGGATCAAATGGATAGAAGAGGGCGAACGTAGCACTCGATTTTTTCTTGGTTTAGAAAAAAATAATGGAACAAAAAACATATAAAAAGAATTAAAAAGTCAAATGGCGTAATGTTGACAAAAACACAGGAAATCCTGTGTGAGGAAGTTCGCTTCTTTAGACAACTGTATGCAAATAAGGGGATTTCCCATACTGATATCAACAAACACCTGGATCAATCAAATGTAGATATTTTAGCTGAAGAACAATATAGTGTTTGTGAAGGAATTGTTACGTTAGATGAATGTGAAGATACCTTACGGAAAATGAAATTAAATAAAGCTCTAGGAAGCGATGGCTTGACAGTAGAGTTCTATAAATTATTCTGGAAAGACATTAAAAAAATTGTCTGCAATGCACTAAATGACTGCTATTATAATGGTGAAATTAGTCATACACAAAAACGCGGAGTAATAAATTTACTATATAAGAAAGGAGATAAACAATTACTAGAAAATTGGCGTCCTATAACACTGCTAAATACCGATTATAAAATGTTAACTCAAATCATGTGTTCCAGGCTGCATAAACTAATTGGAAATTTAATTAATGATGACCAAAAAGGATACATTAAAGGACGTTTTGCGGTCGAAAACGTTCGCCTAATTAACGATATTTTGCATTATACTGCAGAAGAAGAGGTAGAAGGTGCTATACTATCGCTTGATTTTAGAAAAGCTTTCGATTCTGTCAGTAGAGATTTTATGTTTAAAGTTTTAATTTTAATTTTAAAATTTAATTTTGGTGAATCATTTTGCAAGTGGGTAAACACAATTTATAACAATACAGAATGTGTCATTGTCAACAATGGATGGATATCCGAAAGTTTTAAGATGAGAAATGGATTAAGGCAAGGCTGTCCATTGTCGGCGCTTTTGTTTATTTTAGTTGTTGAAATTATGGCGTGTAATATCAGAAACGATATGAATTATAAAGGAATAGTTGTGCCTGATCCGGATAAAGGGAACGAAGAAGTTCGCATTGCACAACTGGCAGATGACACTATTCTGTTTGTTGGTAATGAAAATAGTATTGAACATGGGCTACACATTGTTAGTAATTTCTGTGAGGTTACCGGTATGACCCTTAATAAAAATAAAACAAATGCCATATGGATTGGTAAGAATTTAAATAGAATAGAACAACCATGTGATTTAAATTGGGTAAATGAACCAATAAAAATATTGGGAATATACGTGGGATACAATAAAAAGGAATGTGAAAAATTAAATTGGGAAAATAAATAAATAAATTTAGAAATGTTACTAAATAAGTGGAAGGCTAGAAACCTTACTCTGTTTGGAAAGGTGACAATTTTAAAGAGCCTCGCGTTGTCTAAATTGACTTACAATGCATCTATTATTGACGTTCCAGAGGACATTATCAACAAAATAAACAAACTGACAAACGAGTTTATATGGAATGAAAAAAGAGAAAAAATTAAGAGAAAAACATTAATCGGCAATATAATTGAAGGTGGCATAAATATGCCTGATTTCTCATTACATATAAAAGCCCTTAAAATTACTTGGGCAAGAAAATTACTTGGAAGAAAACATGTAAGATGGAAATTATTGCCGTTATATTATATAAATAAAGTTGCAGATGCACGTCTAGTTTTTAGTATGTCAAGCATTAATATAAAAGATCATATTAACTTTAACAACGTACCACCATTTTATTTTAACCTCATTAAGTGCTGTGTTGAATTAAACAAAATTGAGAGTCGTATAGTTAACACTTACGAAGCAGTAGCTAAATAAAAAATTATGGGGAAATAAGTTAATAATTACGCATGGAAATAAATCTTTATTTTATAAGAACTGGATTCTCTCAGGACTTAAAATGAATGATATAATTATATATAATCGATTAATGAAACCAGAAGAAATACTTAAAAAATTATGTATTAAGAGAAATTGGCTCAGTGAATACGCATCACTAATTGAAGCTATTCCAAAAGAATGGATTGTTATAATTAAAAATCATAACCGTGATGAGCAAATGGCTACGAACGAATGTAACATAATAAATAATATAGTTAAGTCTAAAACAAAATCTATTTATGCAAGCTTTATTAAGGAAAAATCAATTCCATCTCATTCTACACGCAAATGGGACACGTTTTTCAACGAAGAAATAATTTGGAGTGATGTTTGGATAAGAAAAGTAAAAAAACGAAAAAAACCCAGAAAATATGCACAGTTAAATTATAAATTACTAAACAAAATTGTTCCTACAAACCTACAATTATTCAATTGGAAACTTAAAAGTAGTAACAAATGTAACGTTTGCGATGAAATTTATGATGAAAAACAAGATGTGTATAAGAAATTGATGATGAAAAACACATGTTTTTTGAATGCAAACGTAATAAAATACTATGGAAAAATATAGATCTTTTATTCAAAAGGATAGATAACCGTAGCAGTTCATTTAAAGAACTACTTTTAGGCTGTGGTTCCAGAATTAAAAATACATTGTATTCAATTGCAACATATTCTATTTATTACATTAAAATATTAAGCGAATTGAACAAACCAGTTTGTATAAATCCATGGATTGTATTCAAATATAACGTGCAAGATATTCAAACGTTAGGCCTACTCTAATTGTCAGGGAATTTTAATTTTGGTATATAAAAAGAATCTGCCAAAGGTATATGTTTTAAATATATTGAAGAAAAAAAATTATTACAGTATGAGAGGTGTAGCCCTAGGCCTATTATGATTATGAAGTATAAATATGGTGTTCTCACCATTAAAGAGAAAATAAATACGGTAAATAAATAAATAAATATAGACTTATGTATGTGTGTGTATGTGTATATGTATGTATGGGTATATATATATGTATATATATATATATATATATATATATATATATATAT
>NW_022726865.1:77081-95287 GCF_011630105.1 Anneissia japonica
CTTATACTGTATTATCATGTACATTGAAATGCAAAATGACCAGTGCTTTCGATGCATTGTTATTACATAATTTGCAGTAACTGAATGCTTTAATACATGATTCATGCACATTTTTAAACCACCTTTCAAAATTCAATACTTGTTTACCGCCCTCTATCTATTCCCGGAAGTTTGAAGTTTATGCAATTTTTAGTTTTAATACGCCATAATATTTACCTTGTTGCTGATGATAGTAAGGAATGATGTCCTTCCTTGTTTTTTCGTCGGTTGTGTTTCTGCAGTATGCTATTTACATTTAAACTGATATTCGTCTACTAGTAAGTATGCATTTGTTAACTGAATAATAGTGGATAGGTCTGCAGGCTAGAACATAGGCCAACTAAAAATAAAATCTATCTAGGGATCGGGAAAGAAAAGATAGTTTTAGGTCTTAGTTATATAGGCCTCTCTAGTCTTGCTTTAAAGCCGCTTTGAAGCAGTTCACCCACCAGAGGGAGCTAGTTTAACATCCTCGAAGAGAGAATTTCAAATAATATGAATCTTTGTGAAAAAAAAATCTTATCTACATCGAAGGGACTTTACGAGTTCTTTCTTAAACAATTTACTAGCTAGCCTGGCCTAGGAATCCTAGTAGGATGCCCTCTCCTCTCTGACCCTGTTACTTCCTTGTTTTCCAAAAAAATAGATTGAGATCCTAGACCTAGGCCTACAGCTTTTTCAAAACGCTGTGGCTTTTTTTACGCCGAAGTGATTAAAATGCTAATGCGCCGATTGGTCAACCTTGGCTTTACCCTAGCCTTAAAACTAACTCTCGCTATCTCAATGCACTACAGTGTAGGCCTACATCTCTGCGTCATAGCCACTATTTTTTCAAAAGGAAGGTGGATTTATATCATTGTAAACAAATCAGTAAACGATATATTTACGTGAAATGAAAAATGCATGCACAGTCATACTTTAATAACTTGCATTTGCTCACCTAATTTTTCAATTCTGGTTAAATGAACGTTAAAATGTGAGTTCAAATTTCAGCACTCAAAATTAGCCCAAACTGTGAAGCCCAAGCTCACCATGGCACTGATTTAAATATTTGTTTTTTCTAGTATGTAGTTAAATCATTAAATAAATTATTAAATCATTCTGTTAACTTTTCAAATAAAAGTGATATTATCAGCTGGATATATTTGTGTTCTTTTCATTTTACTCGTGTCATTTGTTGAATGAACACACTTTTGACAACGTACAATTAGGCCTATGCCAA
This sequence comes from Anneissia japonica, assembly GCF_011630105.1. Taxonomy (NCBI): domain Eukaryota; kingdom Metazoa; phylum Echinodermata; class Crinoidea; order Comatulida; family Comatulidae; genus Anneissia; species Anneissia japonica. Next base: position 78,343 of record NW_022726865.1, read on the forward strand.
AACATGGAGGTTCCCTGCTAATTTTCATTGAAAACACATTTACACACTAAAAAAAAACAACATAGTTTTTAGTCGGGTCGAGTGCGAAGAACATCGAGAAAGACCACATTTCGAGAGCATGTGATCCAACCTACAAATATGCTGTGATGTGAAGCAAGGAGTAAACGACAATTAAGCATGTTTTTCCTGTCAGTTATTTTAAACATTACGAATAAAGCAAGACGAAACAAATATTTTTAATGTTTTAGTCAAACACATTTACCATGTTGTCACTAAGAAAAACAACATTGGCAGTTAATTGGAAACAACTACCTACCGTGCTGTGCATGTGTCTAAGAAGTATGGATGCAGAGAGAATGGAATAAACATCCTCGCTCGTTCATACGGACGTTGTGGTCATGACGTTGAGTAGAGTTAATAGAATTCAATGCTTATTTCTAGCTCATTATCACAATCATTGTGACAATGATTCAATAATCTATTCATGATGGAAATACATAGGCAATTCTTCATTAGATGGCCAAAAATTTAATGCGTTTAATCTAACTTGGGTTTCATAATATGTGGAATTTGGTTCAAGTGAAATTTTAGTCTTATTAATTCATAATCTTCTAAAACCACTGGTCTATTCGAGCATATGATTCAGAATTCTTTTTTAAATAGCTAATTTTTAAAATAATCCCCAATTATGCTTCAACTCAACCCTTCCTGACTTCAATTTTTCTGAATATTTGACTTAATGGTCCCTAGAACTCAAATGTTGAGATAGACTCTGACATGGCATCTTACAATTTTCACAGCAAGTTAGCAGATATTGGGTAATATCACACCGTAATTTTGTTACCAAATAAGTGATAAATGTTTTTTGTCCATAAACTCAAGTTACTTTATATTCTCTTAATAGTCATACACCTTTACCATTATCACTCAACAGTTTTCTTTGATCTTCGCTAGTTTTGTAGAAAACCTTGTAACGGAATTACATTTGGTAACGGAATTACATTTTGTCATAGGAATACAGTTGATAGAACTTAATTCACTATTACAAAACATACTGCCCATATTCCTCCATAGCATTGATTCAATAATCTATTTCATGATGGAAGTACATACTACCAGGCCTGGAAAAAATATTTTTGTGCTTCCAACCATGAAAATTATCTTGATCAAATGCCTCCTCCGCGAATATGAATTAAAAACCCTACGTGTGCAGCCACCCAAGCAACATTGGCTAGAAAATACCTTGTTTTTTACGGCCCAACACTGATCATATGTAAAAATTAATATTAAAACTTTGAATAAAGTGGTGTAAAAGCAGTGCTGGGAGGTTTTTGGAAGTGTACGGGAAAGATAAAGTTTGGGTGAAGTCCTTGGTTTTAAATCAGAAATCACTTTGGCCCCTGACCAATTTTTATGCCCACCCTTGGACAATGACATAAATGTATCCACTTCCTTTACAAAAATGGAGGAAATTGAACAGTGGTGAATAGCTCAAGCATCTGAGCAGCCTTGTGTACAAACTCATCCAAGCATTAAACTTGCCTACTGTACATTTATTCAACCAACATGGCTCTCGCATTGTACTCGGGCGGCGGGTAGTCTCATCAGAGCCTGCCTAATACAATCAAGTGACCTTTCCTAGTACCCATTATGCTAATTAAGGCATTATTCAAATGTAACTCGCATTACATTCCCTTCTGGGGATAGAAGGCAACTAGTGCAAAAATATACATTGTTTTTTTCAGTACTGTAAAAAGTAATAATTTTTCAATCATACAAGTAAAAGATAACATAATGCATGTGTGTCAGTACCAGAACTATGGGTCAGTGAGGGTTATGAGATATTATAACCCTAACCCCCACCATCCCCGCTGACGCCGCCACTTTAAACCGAACCAGCCTGATTTAAAGCAGGGTTGCCAGATAGGCTTCACGGCCAAACACACGCCATCTCACGGCCAAATTCGGCCAAACTTTTTTTTTTCGATACCGGCCAAAATTCGGCCAGATTTTAATCCAATTAGAAGACAATAGTGGGCATATAATATTCATTTAAAATACAAACATTACACGAAAATCATTTGTTTGAAATTTAAGAAATTAAATGGTATACACAAAACAATGTTAATCTTTTACTGGTGTTTTTATAATTAATTTAACACCATAAATGCCCGCAGCCACATTATTAATTTTGCTTTTTAATTATAATTGATTTTAATTTATTAAATAAGTACAGTGTAGTCATTTTCTAGCAATAATTTTAAGGGCCTGTTAGTGTTATCGAATCTTTATATGGCAAATCCGTGACTCGCTTTCAATTAGAATGAAAGTTATTACATTATAGTTAGGTAACACAAACCGGTGTTAATACACAAGCCTATGAAAACTAAATACTTTTTATCTCAACTTTCTAAATTCGCCTCTAAACGTTACTGTTGCAGTCCTTAAAACAATAAATCATTGTCAAATCACGAGTAGAATCAAATATAGAATTTTTATGCTTTTTTAAACGACATATCCAAAACATTTCTACGTTATATTAGGCCTATATTGAAAGAAATTTTAACTTTTTAGAAATTCGGCCAAATATAGTTTGGCCGTGACTTTTCAAACGTTACGGTCAGGCGAAATTTAATACGGCCGGATTTGAGGAATCTGGCCGTCAAAAAGGCCAAATGGCAACCCTGATTTAAAGTGGTTTGAGTTGACTAGCATGAGCAACCATTTTCTTTTCTTGTTACCCTTTAAGTTCAAAGTACTGTACAGTAGGTGCCTAGGCCTAGATTTCTTTGCTTCATCAAACCTAATACTAGGCTACTACTGATCACATTGTCCCTGACTTCAGTACAGAAATCATTCTGTACGGGGTGCCGTTTGGAACATGTATAATTATGTTAAAATATATCCATTTTGTAGACTGTATTCTGGGCTGCTGCTGCCAAAAAATAAGAACACGCTTATAATGTTGGTGGTACACAGCTTGTTTACAGAGCTCAAGATGAAAAAAGGGTTTTTTCTGCCAATTATCGTAATTTTTTAGTTAATTTTCAACAATTAAAAAAAGAGAGGAGGCAAGGAAATCAGGGGTGAGCGGTGTAGCTAAACAACTGTATTTTTTTTATTTTGTCTAATAATAAGCTTAATAGTGGCATAAACAAAGACAACATTTTTTTTACATACTGTATACTGAGCAAGATGGGTTATATGTAATATTTTATTAGTGTACTTTGTCATACAAAAAGAAGAAAAAAACAACACTTTATTATATTAGTAAACATAATACAGGAGAAGGCAGTATAGGGCCTAGACACACGCTCCTACTGTGAGCCTATTTTTTAGATATGCGCCAGAAAACAGACATTAAATCTGTTGTATGGGATCTGTAGTCAAGGTAGACATTACAGTATAGGCAGTAGGTACAGTACATTTGTGGTGGGCTAGTGAAACCCATAAAAGTACTGTATTAATACCGAAAAACTGCAATGATTGAGTATATTCGATACTGTAATAAAATAGGATAATTCCTTAAGACACTCCATATTATAATTTATCACAGAAAATATATTGTAAGCATGTTTGGTAACTGTACACTGCCTTTTTAGCCTATGATGTTTGGATTAACTGGAATTGTATTACATCTATTTCAATCAACATTGATTGAATGAAAATAATGAGTTAAATAAAACTGTTCTTTTCCCATCGTACAAGTAAGAGCAAGTCAAGTAAGAGTTGCTAGTCAAATAAATTTCAAGACACTATAATAAAATTAGGTCAAAGGAAAGTAAACTGATATAAAAATCATATATGTTAAAATTATTTACGATTTAATTTCATTGCTTATTGATTTTGTTAGCCAAGAAAGAAAAGATGATAAATATAATATTTATGACTTTACAGGAATAAACCTTACCAGTAACACAAAAAGTGAGCCAAGATGTGATGATACAATTCATCTAAGAGCTGAAGAGAAAGGCAACTGACATCAAGAGTGTTGGGGGGGGGGGACATTTTGGTATTAAAAAAACTTACCTGGTAAGTAGAATTTTTAAGATTGTAATGCTCTTGCCAATGTAAGGGGCAACTGAGTAGTAATCGAGAATTGACTATGCAGCCCACTTTAGCTGGTTTGTAATTTGTTTATGTTATCAATATTCTAAATATTCAGATATTTAAAAAAAATATTGGATATTAATCTATTGCCTTCAAAAAACTTTCAGTATTTTGACTCTTTAAAACAGATGTTGGGACTTCCATTTGTTGTTAAAGAATCAGTGGTTTTAATACACGAGTTGTAATAATGAAATTTAGTAAATGAAATATTGTCACATGATATCTGGTATTCAGTACAGTATAAGCATTTTGTTATAAAATATCTAAATTGGTGAAAACAAAATAAATTATTTGAATTTTTGATTTATTATTTATTATTCTTTTGACTGATAGTACATCTTTAAATGTATTAGTATTTTACTCTGAGGTTTTTAAATAAACTGCTTTGATTAAAAAGTAAAAACATTGGTGAAACACAGTAAATATTTAAATATTTTATTAAAATGATGGTATATAAAGAATATTAAGAACATCTTCATTTCTATTGAATCTGTTTTAGTGTGAAAGCTTGTGCATTCCAACAGTTTGAGTGAATTATTGTATAAATTGTTGTGAGAAGTAGATTACAAAGGAAGAATGGAGGAAACAGGTAAAATACTGTTTATAAAGTAATTGTTGTTGGCATTGTTGTGTGTAACTATTTCAAAGGACTTCACATTGCCCTGATCATTGGTAATAATCTTACCTGTATGTACTGTACATGCAAATCCTACCTTGCCTCTTGGAAGGTAAAGTAAATAAATATTTACAGTGAATTTCAAAGTGTATATAGTTAAAGTGACTGTCTTGTCTATTTTATCTTCCCAAATTAACATATTATTTAATGATATAAAACAACACAAATGTAGGAAAAATCGCCCATGATTACGGTAGGTTACTTGAAAATGACTAATTAATTAAACTAACAAAACCTGGATATTTTCAGCTTTATTCAATGTTGGTGTACTTCATCTAAACCAATTGAATTATACACATTAAGTTTACTCTGTTACAGTAGACATTTTGGCTTGTTATACACTTTCTTCCACAAAAAATCTTTAATGCAATTATTTTAAAATAAATTAGAATTTGTTTAGGATTCTAAACATGTATTGATTAATTCCATTGTTTAATCTTCAATTTAGTTTTTATCTTCTTTGCTGTCTATTTTTCACTTCTATAATGATGATTTTAATGATTATAATGGATGATTAATAATGATGTTTATCAAATACACATTTTTCATTGTAGATTAAAATTTTCCTGAATTGTATATTTCTATTATTGATGATAGTCAATTTATTTTCGCTTGTATCATAGGACTTTCAAAAAGAGATTTCAGCCAGCTGTTGGTGGATTTTTCAAGTTGGTATGATGGACTTGAATACATCAATATGCTGAAAGTTTTGTACAACAACAGAAAACATGTGCCAATTTACTCTGATTTAAATGAGGCTACTGATGTAATGTCCTTGCTGAGTATTTTAATTTGTTCTGGGAATTTGAGTCAAACAAATCTCACTATCCTGTATGACACAATCAAAGTTACCGGACATCTTGGCTTCAAATCCAGTATTGTACTTCCAACTTTACAAAGAATCGAAGAACATGAAGTGTCTAAATTGTCATGGTACAGACAGTTCCTCTTGAAGCTAGGAATGGCACTGACTAAAGCTGATATAGTAGCGCTTGATGTACGATATAACATACCGTTGTTAAAGAAGTATAAAGATAGCTGGCATTTGATTCTGGATCTAGAGCAAAGGAATGAGCTTTGGGAAGAAAAGATGGATGATTTCATTGAAGGATTACCAAGTTACACAGCTGTGAAAGCTTTACTGGAAGGTACAGTGCATGATTTGTTAAAGGAGAAATTTACCAATTTTTTATTTTACACAGTTTTATATATGCAACGCAAGTTCCAATTTTTTTTTTTAATTGAGTTTTTGCCACTTGTGTTATACCTGTAAGATTACGAGTACTCCCAATATTTCACATTTCATTCCCAAGCAATGGTCAACTTTTTTAATCATGCTCAATCTAGGAACCCTCTTTATATTTTATCTATCATTTCATCCAGCATTTAGAGCCTGAATTGAGAGCATATGCTCAGGTAGGTTTAAATCTGAAGTTGTCATTGTCATATTGTTCAATTAATTTTAGTGTCATAATTTTTTGTGTGCATTTTGTTCTCAGTGAACAGGAGAGCAGTCAGTAAGCAAGAGCATGAAACATACACATCTTACTACAACCGTTTGAAAGATAATATTAGACAGTCAAACATGCATATAAGAAAGGATGTTAGTGGTGATGGGAACTGTTTCTTATACTGCATCCAAGATCAATTTGAGAGACTGGGTTTACCAAATCGATCTGCTGCACAACTCAGGGCTGATTTAGTGGACTACTTGCGACATTTGGTAAGTGTATAGATTATTCCATAGTATTATCATTATACCTCCATTGTATTTTCTAAGTGTTATTTGATACATTGTGTTTTATTGCATTTAGCAATTTCTAAATTCTTTCCAGGATAGAAAAGATCCATTGATCGCCCTTACAGATGACAAATATCTAGATGAATTGAGTAAAGATGGTACTTTTGTTGACGAGACAGCCATAAGAGGGATGTCACGAATATTAAATCACAACTTTCAAATAGTGACCAGTCAAAGAAAAAGCACAGAGCAGGGCTACTTGGTCACAACAATTCAAGAAAGTTCAAACCCAGATGGTGTAATGTTATTTGGTCAAATTGGAGAGCTACACTATATAAGCTTAGGTAAGGGATACTGTAGTAGCATAGGGGCACCGCACACACACATACACACATACATACATGCCCACAAAAACATATATGCCCACATACATACAGGTACACCATTTAACACTCCCAGAACCTTTATTATATTTCTCTTTGTATTAATAATTGAAACTTATTCAATTAATTAGGGAGGTTCTAGAAAAAATAAGTTTATTTTTGGTTGCATTTTATATAATTTATAATAATTTATTATATGACAATACAAAAAATGTGAACATGAGTGCAACTTTTGCTGTTTTTCAACTAACAGTACTATAGCAAAACTCTTAAAATTGTTATTTTGTGTAATTACTTTTTAATTTACTTCATATTCGTAATTGGTTCTTTTAATTGTTCTCTATGTTTGTGGTTTTGGGCAATGCAATGAACAATTTTGATGTAATTTTATAGAAAATCTGAAACAATTTTCAATTTCTGTATATAGGTAATGAAGTTAGATCAGAAGTATCAGCAAGGCCAATTTTAGATAGGCCAAGTGTTAAGCAAGGTAATTATGGTGAATTTATTTTTGCCTGATTTAATTTCATGTAAATAGAATAAACCAAATTACTATGGTTCAGTGGTGTTGCTGGAATACCAAACCTCTGGAATATAAAAAAAAAATAACAATATGGAAATATGGTATAGAATACAGTGTAATGTTTTTAAAGGTTTCTTAACTGTTAACTCTAAAATTTGTTTTTAACTAATAACTAAGAATGCAAAGAAATATTAACAGCCCTGGTGCACCGTGACAATAAATAGGGTTGAGTGGTTAATTCCCATCGCTTAGGGATTTTACACTGGTGCAATGCAAACAGTGTTGAGAAATTGTTGTTATACCTTACAGGGTTGTAGCTGTAGAAAACTAAGGGTTGGTGATAGACATCTTAAGGGTGGGTGGGTGATAACATTGGTAAACTTTAAATAATAAGAGTGGATTTTAAGGATGGAAAAGTCGGGTAATAAGGGTGGGTGGAGGGCCATGAAATTAGCTTTAGACTGGGTGAAAAACTTTAAGGCAGGGTGGCTCAGCCCACTTCCACCCACCATAACCACATCCGTACCCTTAACATTGGATGGCAGTTATCAAGTACCAAGTACTAAAACATTAATAGGCTATGCTTACTCTCTAGAATTCTTTGTAGAATGTCCTGTCTTGTGCTTTTAATCCATTTGAAATCCAAACATTAAAATTATTGTTGTAATTCTATGTTTTCAATTGTAGTTGCAGTTCTACAACAGTCAGTTTGAGTGATAATTAATTCTGACTTGACTACATTTTCTATAAGGATTATCCTTACAAGTGCTGTTACTGGTTTCTGACTTTCTAAGCTAAGTTATTCTCCAAATTGGAAAAAATGTATTGTTTTGTACTAATTTATGCTCTACTGTATTTATTTTGCTAATGTGCAAATTCAATTTCTGTTTCCTCAATAGGTAATGGAGAAGCATCAACATCAAAAAAACCAAAGTTCTACAAAGGTATGTACTCGTTGCTGAATACTTGCTTAATATTTTTGTTAAACAATTGTTGGTGGGTCAAAATGCTAAGCTAGTTTCGGAGTGCTTGCCTGTTCTGTTGGTAAGACAAGTTTCTCTGATAAGGACTGTAAACCATAGACGCCTGTACACAATGCTTGTGTGCAGTATGTCATTCAAGATGGGGTGGGGGGGTATTACTCTGATGCTGGTCCATACAGCCACTGTGGTGGACACACAAGATTATTGGCTTTTAGAACTACAGAGGAAAAATATCTTGTCGGCCATTTTTATGTTTGAAAACAGATCCTAGTCGAGGTAAGGCTAGTCATAATGCTTGCTAGACTAATGTTTCTGGTGTTTTTAGTCATGCTGTCACAGGTAATTAAATTATTATGTTAATACAATTTAACTCCAGTTAGGTTGAATGTAAATTGAGTTCTATATAAGACTGGTCTTTACCCTCAGCCGTGTCATTGTGGCCTGTGTTTGAGTCTTTGTACTGCCAATAAATAAAATTACATTAAATGTTATTTTATTTCTACTTTAATATCAAACAACAGGTAGTACATATTATTGTTATTTTTTTTACTATTATTATTGTTATTATTATTATTAATAATAAGCTTTTAAACCAGAAGTAGAGGTATTTTTAAACGCTGGAAAATTGCACCTATTGTCTTGTTCTCTTACAGGTAAATCAGGGAAATCGAAACGACCAAGAAAAAGACGTATATGTGATGAAGGTTTGTAGTTAATAATGAAATAATGAAACTTCAATATGTTGATTTACATATAATACAAGTGTAAGTGCACTAATTGTTTACATTATGTGGAGAAAAACAGTGACTGTATCAAAATATTTGAATAAATCAATTTTACATTGACTTTGAATTTGAACCCAGGGCCTACTGATTACCATTACTAAAGGCTCCATTTATACTTCCTTGGATTTTCCCATTAGGTCATCACAAGAGTAGCTTATGTACACAAGTGCATAAATGCATGTTAAATTGTTGTACTACTCAAAAAAAAAAAACTATGGACTGTACCTGATATACTGAAAATGACTATTGCACACTATTGTTTTGCTGTATAATGCCAAGTGGGTTATTCTCTTTGCAGGCAAGTCAGGAAGATCAGAACTGCCGAAAAAATTGACGTTGGATGAAGGTGTGTAATATATTCAATATAATATTTATTAGCATTATATTGACATTTCAATACGAATACATCCTAATAAAACTAAATTTACAGATAAGTTATAGAGTAGTTAGTTACATATTGCACACTAGAGAGTAGATAAGTCACATGATTCACAATATGGATATAAATGTAGATGACAGATGTATAAATTTATTCCCATATCAAATTTAATATTAACATTAACAATGAAATTAACAAAGTCTGCTAGGGGCACTGAAGACCTCCACCCAGATATCGGTTACATGAAAGCATATTTTAAAAATTAAGATATTGCTTCTCCAGTCAACAGTTAGCTCTACAATACAATACAACATTTATTGGATTCACTTTTGCATCATTTGAACACTTGATGTTCGTAATTACAGTATATAGACCTAATTAAATGAGATACAAGTAAATAAAATACTTTATAATAAAACAAAAGTTTATACAGGTCACCTAGTTACACAGAAGACAAGAAAAGAAAATACAATAACAAAAATTACAGTAGTACAACAAGATCCTAAATTAGAATTGCCGTACAGATAAATAAATAAAACAAAAAATAAAATCATTGGTATCAAGAAATAGAGATAATATTTTTTTAATGCAAAAGTGCTATAAATGTCATTGCGTTCTTTCCTAGCATTAATTATAGTTTGCAATATTTATCAAAATGTTTACTTGTTAACTCTCATCTAACATTACTTAAACAATTCACAATTTGAGCCAATGAGACTAAACCCAGACACACAGTGCGACGACTGATGAGTACCTTTCTTCTCACAGTAATCGCTTGATTATGTGACATTCTCTGCTGATTGTTAATGGCAGCCTTAGTGGATTAGTAAAAACGAACAGTTGCGCATGCTTTGTTGCGTTGCATTTTCTATGGAATCGACTTGGCCAACGACTGGCGCTGTGTATACCTAGTCTTTGTTTGTAATGTGTCCCTTCTTTTTCACTCTCTGTTGAATAATAATAATAAATAATATTTATTTGGACCCACTTTTTCAGCAGCAGAACACTTACAAATTTGATTACAGGACAACATAAAATTAAGTATTAACAGTAGCATAAATAAAAAAGTAGATTAATAAGATAAATAAAGAAAACTAAGAAGTAGTTATTTTAAGTTTGATGCTGCATGTCATAAAGAAAAACAAGGATAGCTAAAACTTTAGTCCAACTCAAAACAGCTTATATTTATTCCTTATTTATGTTTTTCAATATATCTTCTTTCATAAACTGGAAAAACCTGAAATTGTTAAAAATTATGATTTCTGTGTTTTAGAAAACATTAAATATGTGGTTGTGCATAAAAAATGAATAAATATTAATTAATACAATACAACACAATAAGTGTAATTTAAAATGGATGTTTGTTACTACATAACTTAAATCTTAAAATATTTCTGTATGAGATAAATAATTGCAGAAATATATTTTTTTTGACTGGTTTCCAGATTTAATTATCAAAGAATTTCTGACAAAAAAGCTGAAGCAATTGTATCAGGATGTTAATCAAATGACACCAGCAATCTGGCATAGACATCATAGAGTAGATATTGCTGAAGTGTTCACACAACTCATCTTACTGGAATCCAACAGGAAAGACAAAGAAGAATCAGATGAATTCAAATCAACATGTATAAGAAAGGAAGGTAGACCCACATCTTTAACAGAGGTATTAGGTATCATTAAATCAAAAGATTCATGTAAGTTATTAATAACAGGAGGAGGAGGGATGGGTAAGACTACACTTCTGAAATATATTACTTATAAATGGGCTACTGATGAATTACATGCCTTTGCTGGTAAATTACTGTTTCTGATCAATATTGGGGACATTAAAACAAGTGCAGATATGTTGGAATTAATTCTAAAAAACATAGCTACAAATGAATTAATTCTTCAGCACAATTTGTCAACTAACTCAGTTGAAAGATTTCTGATAAATAATGCTGATGATATAGTTATTTTGTTAGATGGATATGATGAGTTACACAGAGATGCTAAGGACCCTATTTATCTGTTCAAAGGACGTGAATTAGAAAAAAGCACTGTGGTGATAACATCCCGACCTGACTACACAATTGATTTGATTAAATGTTGTACTGTACATATTGAAGTGAAGGGGTTCAGTAGAAGAAACATAAAGAAGTATATTCATGATCATTTTCATTCAATCAACAAATGTGAGTTGGGGGAATTATTAATGAAGGAGTTCAATCTTGTGTCAGAGGATGAATGTGATTGGGGTGGTGATCATAAAGAGGCATTTGAATTGTGCTCATCCCCACTGTTATTGCTTATGATTTGTACCATATGGGAACAAAAAAAACATCTTCCAAAAGACTTGTCAGTTCTTTTCATTGAACTGATTTGTTGCATTTTAAGTCAATATAAATGCAAGAGGGATGATAATATTGCAATTTCCCAAATTAATAGTGTTCCAGAGCAGTATAGACTTGCCATTCTACTATTAGGAGAATGTATGTATGAAGGCCTAAAGGAAAATAAATTGTCTATTGACAAACATGTTTTATCAAATATGACAAAAAATATAGATTCTGTAGATTTAGCATTGAAAATTGGATTTGTTTATGAAGATAGCCCTTTTAACCCTGGTGATGTAAGGGAGATGTACACACCTCCACACAAATTAATTTCAGAGGCACTAGCAGGTTTTTATTTGTCAAATCAAATTGAGGAAGAACATTTGAAATCTGATGAATATGAAGTGATAAGATCTAATAAATATTTAAAAATGACAAGAGTGTTTACAATAGGATTTCTAGGTGCTAAAGCTGGTGGATTGCTTAAACACTGGTTAGTAATCAGGGCTTCACATTTCTACTCAATAGCACAATGTTTCACACATATAAAGGAGGCAAATGAAGAAGCTGTGCTACAGGAATTGGATAAAAACATGTCCACTGAAATGAAATCCTACTGTAAGCAAATGTGTGAGACATACAGAAGTGTCCTTCAGGATGATAAAAGCGTAGTAAGTGAGCATTTATATAAACTTATGAACATATGTTGCACTATATATGAGGGAAATCTGGTGGAGAAATTTATATCGCTGTTAGATGCATCTAGTGAAGAGACTTTCAGATCATCATGCAGGAGTTTGGTACATATCTTAGTTATTGTAGAAGGACTAAAATTAGGAAACTCCTGGTTCGCGTTGAGTAAAAACCCTTTATTTAAATATATATCAAATTGGAAAAGTGAAAACCTTAATTTCCTTTCTGCTGAGATGAAATACCTCAAATTGAACTATGGTCACACTAGTGTCAGTTTAAACCATGTATTTAATTCATCATTCTTGATTCATTTGCTGACACATTCAAATAACCTCTTTAAATTACATATCACTTCGGGTAAGCTTACTGAGTCTGTACTCAGTGTAGTTATCATTGAGTTACACAAATCTAATGTAAAGTTAAAGTTAACAGAACTTGATATTATGGGCAATGATCTACATAATATCGATGGAACATTACTAGGAAAACTATTTAAAATATCTCCTGATCTAAATGTGCTGAATTTAAGCAGTTGTAGTTTATCAGGTGATATTGTGAGGGCAATGATTACAGAATGTCAGTACAGTGGAGTTTCTTTAGGTGGATGCAATCTTATTATTAACAATAATAACATTGATGATGCATTATTGGGCAATTTACTTAAAGTGTCTCCTAATATATCTGGTCTTTATATAGCTTCATGTGGGCTATCGAAGGCAAGTTTTAATAAAATGATCAATGGGTTTCATGAAATTGAATTATGTGAACTCGATTTCAGCCAAAATTATTTAGGAAATTTAGATGGAAAAACGTTTGGAACCTTATTGAAAATGCTTCCCAAACTTCGTTATTTTAACATGAGTCATTGCAGTTTATCAGGCAGTATTGTTAATGAAATGATGGAGGAATGTGGTAGGATGAATGTAGTATTGAAAGACAACTTGCTTCAACTGAAGGGCAATGACCTTTCAGATATTGATGGTAAGTCACTTGCAGAGTTAATCAAAGCTTTTTTCCTTGATCATGAAGGTATTTTCAATTGGCTTAATCATTCTCTTACAGCTGATAACCTACAAAATCTGATTGAATCAGTAAGTGTTGTAAATAAAACATTCACTTGGCATTGGATAGATTTGAGTAATATTAACCTGTCTTCGATCAGTGGTAAAACATTAGCTTGCCTTATTAAGATCTCTCCAGACCTGATCCATATTGACATGAGTCATTGCAGTTTATCAGGCAGTATTGTTAATGAAATGATGGAGGAATGTGGTAGGATGAATGTAGTATTGAAAGACAACTTGCTTCAACTAAAGGGCAATGACCTTTCAGATATTGATGGTAAGTCACTTGCAGAGTTAACCAGGGCATACATAAGACCTCTTTTCCTTGATTTTGTAGGTCCTTTCCGTTGGCGTAATTATTCTCTTACAGCTGATAACCTACAAAATCTGATTGAATCAGTAAGTGTTGTAAATAAAACATTGATTTGGCATTGGATAGATTTGATTAATATTAATCTGTCTTCGATCAGTGGTAAAACATTAGCTTGCCTTATTAAGATCTCTCCAGACCTGATCCGTATTGACATGAGACATTGCAGTTTATCAGGCAGTATTGTTAATGAAATGATGGAGGAATGTGATAGGATGAATGTAGTATTGAAAGACAAATCGCTTCAACTGGAGGGCAATGACCTTTCAGATATTGATGGTAAGTCACTTGCAGAGTTAATCAGGGCATACTCTGTACCTTTTCACCTTGATCCTGAAGGTAATTTTAATTGGCGTAATCATTCTCTTACAGCTGATAACCTACAAAATCTGATTGAATCAGTAAGTGTTGTAAATAAAACTTTCACTTGGCATTGGATAGATTTGAGTAATGTTAACCTGTCTTCGATCAGTGGTAAAACATTAGCTTGCCTTATTAAGATCTCTCCAGACCTGATCCGTATTGACATGAGACATTGCAGTTTATCAGGCAGTATTGTTAATGAAATGATGGAGGAATGTGATAGGATGAATGTAGTATTGAAAGACAAATCGCTTCAACTGGAGGGCAATGACCTTTCAGATATTGATGGTAAGTCACTTGCAGAGTTAATCAGGGCATACGCTGTACCTTTTCACCTTGATTCTGAAGGTAATTTTAATTGGCGTAATCATTCTCTTACAGCTGATAACCTACAAAATCTGATTGAATCAGTAAGTGTTGTAAATAAAACATTGACTTGGGATTGGATAGATTTGAGTAATATTAACCTGTCTTCGATCAGTGGTAAAACATTAGCTTGCCTTATTAAGATCTCTCCAGACCTGATCAGTATTGACATGAGACATTGCAGTTTATCAGGCAGTATTGTTAATGAAATGATGGAGGAATGTGATAGGATGAATGTAGTATTGAAAGACAACTCGCTTCAACTGGAGGGCAATGACCTTTCAGATATTGATGGTAAGTCACTTGCAGAGTTAATCAGGGCATACGCTGTACCTTTTCACCTTGATCCTGAAGGTAATTTTAATTGGCGTAATCATTCTCTTACAGCTGATAACCTACAAAATCTGATTGAATCAGTAAGTGTTGTAAATAAAACATTGACTTGGCATTGGATAAATTTGTGTAATAATAACCTGTCTTCGATCAGTGGTAAAACATTAGCTTGCCTTATTAAGATCTCTCCAGACCTGATCCGTATTGACATGAGACATTGCAGTTTATCAGGCAGTATTGTTAATGAAATGATGGAGGAATGTGATAGGATGAATGTAGTATTGAAAGACAAATCGCTTCAACTGAAGGGCAATGACCTTTCAGATATTGATGGTAAGTCACTTGCAGAGTTAATCAGGGCATATGCGGCGGTACACACAAGATTTTCTTTTCCTGATGGTAAAAGTACTATCAAATGGAGTGATCTTTCTCTTACAGCTGATAACCTACAAAA
Source organism: Anneissia japonica (assembly GCF_011630105.1). Taxonomy (NCBI): domain Eukaryota; kingdom Metazoa; phylum Echinodermata; class Crinoidea; order Comatulida; family Comatulidae; genus Anneissia; species Anneissia japonica. The sequence continues at coordinate 93,884 of NW_022726865.1, forward strand.
TCTGATTGAATCAGTAAGTGTTGTAAATAAAAAATTGACTTGGCATTCGATAGATTTGAGTAATATTAACCTGTCTTCGATTAGTGGTAAAACATTAGCTTGCCTTATTAAGATCTCTCCAGACCTGATCCGTATTTACATGAGACATTGCAATTTATCAGGCAGTATTGTTAATGAAATGATGGAGGAATGTGATAGGATGAATGTAGTATTGAAAGACAACTCGCTTCAACTGGAGGGCAATGACCTTTCAGATATTGATGGTAAATCACTTGCAGAGTTCATCAGGGCATATGCGGTACATTTTTTCTTTTGTCATAAAGGTGCTTTCCAATGGAGAGATTATTCTCTTACAGCTGATAACCTACAAAATCTGATTGAATCAGTAAATGTTGTAAATAAAAAATTGACTTGGCATTCGATAGATTTGAGTAATATTAACCTGTCTTCGATTAGTGGTAAAACATTAGCTTGCCTTATTAAGATCTCTCCAGACCTGATCCGTATTGACATGAGACATTGCAGTTTATCAGGCAGTATTGTTAATGAAATGATGGAGGAATGTGATAGGATGAATGTAGTATTGAAAGACAACTCGCTTCAGCTGGAGGGCAATGACCTTTCAGATATTGATGGTAAGTCACTTGCAGAGTTCATCAGGGCATATGCGGTACATTTTTTCCTTGGTCAAAAAGGTACTTTCCATTGGAGGGATTATTCTCTTACAGCTGATAACCTACAAAATCTGATTGAATCAGTAAGTGTTGTAAATAAAACATTGACTTGGCATTTGATAGATTTGAGTAATATTAACCTGTCTTCGATCAGTGGTAAAACATTAGCTTGCCTTATTAAGATCTCTCCAGACCTGATCCGTATTGACATGAGTTATTCCGGTTTATCAGGCAGTATTGTTAAAGAAATGATGGAGGAATGTGGTAGGATGAATGTAGTATTGAAAGACTACTTGCTTCAACTGGAGGGCAATGACCTTTCAGATATTGATGGTAAGTCACTTGTTGGAGTTTTATCACTCTAATTATGATGGTGGTGATGATGATGCTGATGAAACTTTCAGTTGGAGTAATTATTTGATAACCTTGAAAAGCTGGTTGATTCAGTAGTTGAAAATATGACATTCAATTGGCAAGGATAGATTTGAGTGATATTAACGCATCTTCAATTTGTGGTAATACATTAGCTTGCCTTGTTAAAATCTCTCCAGACTTGATCTATATTCAATTCAATTCAATTCAACAAAACATTTATTTTCTTCTAAAGGCACTTAAAAATACAAAATTAAAAATACAAAATACAAAAATTGGAAGAAGGCCAGGTCCCAAGAAGTTGTTTGCAAAAACAAACATCTTGTGATGGGCAGGCCTGAAAAAAAAAAAAAAAAAA
>NW_022726865.1:95340-99777 GCF_011630105.1 Anneissia japonica
GAGAAAGCAGCTCAAAACAAAACAGCACGACGAATTTCAACCTCAGAAAGTTTAATAATTTGAGATTAAGTGTTTTTTCAGTTTATTAGAAAAGGCTCTGGCAGAAACAGCATTGGTAATTGAGAATGGTAGGTTGTTCCAAATAGAGGGGCCCGTATATCTAATGTTATGTTAGAAATAGTTTGTGTTGTGATAAGGGATGTGAATATCAGTTCTAGAACGCGTATAATAATTGTGAAAAGAGGAATTAGACATAATCATGTTACTTAAATGCTTGGGAAGGATCGAATGCATGGCGGAGTATACAAATATACTTTGCTGGATTAAATTAATATCGTATAATTTTAGAAAATTTAGGTTGGAAACCAGTTCACTGAAAACATAAAATCCCAGTTTGCCGAAACCCGGTTTGCCGAAACTCGGTTTGCCGAATTTGAATTTTGTCGTCATTGTCGTACAAAAGCGTAGCACGCTACTTTTGGAAATAAAATGTAATAAACAGCAATTATGTAGGCGAAATCGAATGTAAACTCAGACTTAACTATTTTGAACTAAATGTAATAACGGTAAATATTGTAGGCGAAACCGAATGTAAACTCAGGCTTAACAACCACAAAAAAATAGTTAAAACCATCACAAGGGCTTCCTGTTGCTCACCACTTTAATTTACTGAGCCATACTATCAGTGATTTATTCTTTATAATCTTAGGCACCAATTTCAAATCTACTACTGTACTAAGGCTTGAGGACTGGGCGGATACCCCCGGGACATTTTCTAGCCTTAGTAAATCTGAAATTGGTGCCTAAGATTAACTAGCCTAAATCACTAATAGTATGGCTCTTTAATTTGAAATAGTGAGCAATAGGGAAGCCCTCTAAAAATACATGCTTCATATAATGTTTTTAGGCATCTACTGATTGATGACCACCTGATGAAGGGCGATGCCCGAAAATGTTTGTGTTTTTACCATTAAAAGTTAAGGCTACTCTACACTTTTGCTTTATGCGTTTTATTACTATAATATCTGTCTCTTATACACATCTAGATGTGTATAAGAGACAGCAAATATACTTTGCTGGATTAAATTAATATCGTTTAATTTTGAAAAATTGAGATTGGAAAACAGATGGGAAGAAGGAGATTGTGGGGGAGAGCCAGAAATGATCCTGATAGCCTTTTTTTGAAGAATTTGAAGTTTGTTGATGTTAGATGGATATGTATTGCCCCAAACAATGTTGCACTAGCTCAATAAGGACGAATGAGAGAGCAGTAGCGAATACGAAGAACATTACAGGTAATAAATGAGGAAAGTACAGAAATAATGCCAAGGCTTTTGGAAAATTTATTTTCAACTTCGCTTATGTGACTTTTTCAAGTGAACCCACTGTCTAAGTGCACTACTACAAATCCACAAATTTTGCTGAATGAACAGGGCATCAGTTTTACAATTATATTTGTTTATTTTGTAACATGCATTAGTAAAGTGTTTTAATGTTAAACCATATCATTAAGTGCAGTAGATGACATATTCAAAGTAAGAGTATGATCATACTATCTACTACGTATTACAGTATAAATCATTTGTTTTTCTGACAGACAATAGTTTATCAGATATTGTCTGTACTGACATGACAAGTACTATTGGGTCTGCTCATTTTTTTTTCTTTAAAAATATTATTCTGTACAATACATATATACATACATATGTTACAATTGCCTAGAGTACTGTATATTTTGTCAGCATTTTTTAAATTGTTTAACCCATATGTGAACTATTTGTAATTAATATTTCACTTGAATATTCAAATAAATAGTTAAATTCTAAGAAATCCATGTCATCTGTCATTTATTTGCATTTACTGTGTTTGCCTTGTAAGTTGAATCACTGAAAACGTAGGATTTAAAAATGAAGAGGCATCAAACAGAAATCAATAGAGAGCTTCCATTTACAGCAATCCCAGCAAACAAACTTGCACATGGAAACACAGGATTTTGATGATGATTGGTGGTGATGATAGTGATGATGATGATCACATGATGATGACGGCAATGACAATGGGAAATGGCAAAAGTTTAATAATTTACAGACACAAGTATTCGCAAAGGAATGAAAAAAACAATTACAATTTGACAGTTATAACATGGATTAGATGTTTATGGCAAAATTCATCAAGAGGAACAATAAAATTAACTAATAGAACACTTTCAAATCATTAGTGGTAAAATGTCTATGAAGAACGAAAAATATAAATCTACAATCAGTGGCGTAATGATGGGGCCGGGGACCTTGTGGCTTTCTAAGAGTGGCCCTTTTTGGTCCCAGTCGCCAATTCCATTGTGGAATTTTAGAAGTACTCGTTTTTTTAATTGTCATTTTACATTCTAAACGTTTTTAACGACAAAATTATTGATATATGAGTGGCCAATCCAAGAATATTTAATAGGGCCCATAGGGGAGAAATTTTCACTGATAAAGTGTCAATACCACCACCATGGTTGGGGCTGAGGTAAGAACATTTATAATTACGGCCCCTCTAATGGCCGGAAATAGCACTCTCTCAAACTTTAATTCACCATTGGATATAATATGATGCCAGAGACACATTATGCTGTTATGTATCAACAAAGACCTTTTGGGTCAGGGTAATAGGTCGAGGACCATTTTGTTAGGGTTCTTTCGGGGCATCTACGGGTCGAGGGGCCTGTGAACCGCCAGGTGAGAGCGATAGGCTTTATGCCACTGTCCACAATGTTGATAATGAACATAAGCTCAGCAGGCTCTAAATTTAATATCACAAGCAAATATTGAATTAATTTAACATTTTTAATACCAAATAAAATGTATTGCTAACCAATTTTAGGGGCTAAGCAAAGAATATACAACAAATTACTTATGCATGTTATATGGATATATACTTCCTGTGGAAATGAGGAACATGATAAAACAACATTAAAAAATTGAAAACACATACCTCAATCCTAATTCATAATTTTGATTGGCCTATTGAGGCTGCCTTTGGTTTTATTCAGATCTTCAGTTCTGGTGTCAGCATAACTACATATGCCTCTCTCTCCATTTATACCTCAATTTCACAATGAATTGAATTTATCATAATTTTAATATTCTAAAAATTTTAATTATTATTATGCATTCATTTGTTTTATTGGAACTTTTATGAAAAAATACAATTTATTCATTTAATTATATATCTTAATAGACTTGTAAGTTTTGACATCAAATTTTAAATAGCTGTAAATACAAAATATTGCACTTTTGTAAATCTTGTAAATTGAATTTATACTGAACTCCTTCCTATTCATGCTACATATACAGTAATTAACTGTTGTACGTGTATTTTCAAATTGATGTTTTTGTATTGGGTCTCTAACTGCATTGCTGTTAGGGTCACTCCTCATTAAATTAAGTTGAGAAATGCATCTGAATTAGTGAGAAAAATATTTTATTGTTCTAATAAAGATTAATAACTTGGTTACTTAAATGCTAGTGAATGTAATTTTGTATCACAATGGTGCAACAGTTAACTTAGTTGCTGGTGGAATTTGAATTGCTCAAATGAAAATGAAAGCCTAGATTTGTGGAAAATTTTGTTTTGAATCACATTCATTTTATTCTTCTGGCAGCTAACAGTTACAAGAGCAAGTATTTATTAGACATTTAAAATTGTGTTACTTCGGTTATACTGGATACGAGGAAGTGTTTTTTTAATAGAACCGAGTGAGGAAAGTATTACCTCACTTTACTTAAGAATCAATGGAAAAAAATCCATAAAAGCTTGAGGTAATCAAAGATTATAGGTGGGTAAAGACTAAATTCACTAGCCAAGAGGAACATTTTATTTATATATCATACATAATCAATTACTGTACCAGAGATCCAGGGAGCGTGACGGTATGATGCATACTGCCGCGGCCGAGCGTTGCAATGAGTGGAATATATGTAGTCTAGGTTGTGAACTGGATTTAAGCATGGGTAAGATGCGATTGCATCTCTATACCTCAGGTTGTATGGCTTGGGTTATGGAGTGTCATTTTTGTCAATAAATGTATATACTAGTTTCTGTGATACCACTTCCGACAAATTTTGAACGCCGGCCATGCCCACTCATGGGTACACTTCAGTTTTTTTTTCTCTCTTTCCTCTTCTCACTATTTTTCTTCTATTCTTTAATTTCTTGGCACCATTATCTTCGTCGTGATCATCATTATTTTTACTGCAACACACTGCAGTTATTCTTATTGTTTGGTTCTTTCAAACATTGCCAAAGACAATAAACTTTAAAAAAAAGGTTTATGGGTGACGCATAAAAAACAAGAGTATGTTCTGTGTCCAATAATAGTACCCCGTAATGCGAATGACAAAAATACCACAATAAAGTCTAAACAAAAACAATTCACACACATCAGTACTATGTTTA
>NW_022726866.1:0-2392 GCF_011630105.1 Anneissia japonica
TTTCTTCCTAATTATATAAAATTAAAGCATTTTACCATTCTATTACTACACTGTTTACATTCACCAATCACATTTAATTTTTATTTTCTCATCCATCTGGATGTTTTCGGCAAAACCATTTGCTAAATAAGAAAACAAATTTTAATTTTTGTTCCGCTCTCCTCTGACAATCTTTAAAAAAATAAAGTTCGCTAACATTGTACAAAAAATAGTTTTGCTTCGGGGCTGAAAGTATTGAATTCAATCCATACCAAAGTCCACTCAGTGTTATGAGCTGCTTCGGGGCTGAAAGTATTGAATTCAATACATACCAAAGTCCACTCAGTGTTATGAGCTGACAGACAGAACAGAAACCAATAAACTAATAGACATAAAACCAGAAAACACTGCTATATTTAAGAATGAGAATAAATTACTGCACATAATGCTAACTGTAATAATTACTGAACTGTAGAAGCCTTTTATTTATGAGCCACTCCAAGTTTAAGCCTTATAGCCACCATTGATTGGATATACCAGGGCCCTGGATATACTGTACCAGTTAGCACTGTATACTGTATTAAAGAAGACATGTAAGTGGGACACAGCTTTAATAGTCATTATTTATACTGTAATACAGAAATAGTTAATAGGGCAAATAACCTTCAGTTTTAAGTTAGGTCTCTGAAGAGGAGGATAACAACACCGAGTAGGCATCCTATTCCCCATATTTTTAAGCCCTTTTTGAGTACTTGTGAGTTTTTTTACATTTTATATTTCTTTCTACGTAGTCTTCATGCTTTTTGACCTAGATCAGTGTCCTTTCTTCTCGAAATACCAACCAATTTCTGAAGTAAACGCAATATTCAGTATCATATTTTCTTGGAATAAATAATGATTATATGATATTTATTTTTATGTTGTTGAACATGAACATGATTAATGATATTATTAGTGTTATTCCAGGATTCCCCAGACCCGGGCCATAGCAGGGCCCTGGCCGGGACTGAGCTGGGGACGTTCACATAGTTGTGTCCCCGTAGTGCCGGGATGCACCTGAAATTCACCTGTATATATAACTGGCATCGAAAGGGTCCGGAATATTAAACTTTTGAGTATCCGGGGTTTCGTATGCAGTGCTGTCAAATGGTCTGGTCCTCCTAGCAATTCACCTACACTAGGCCTAGGCATTCAGCAATTGCTGGTGTGTTTTGGTACTGTAATTAAAAAATCGCCTACTGGTACTCTAGGCCTGCCATCATGGTTTTATTTTTTATAGATCACGGTATATATTACAAAATAAAATTTGAACCTCCACCACACAACTGCGGGGGACCAAGGTGACGTAAGTGTGTTGCATGAAAGTTTGTGAACCGTGTATTTGACTTAGTTTGTGTACAAAAATCAACCAGTAGTGAGCCAAGGCAAGGATATCTGTTTCAGCTACTGTATTAATTTTTTATTTAATTTCTGTTAGTACAGAATAAATTCTATCAGTCAGTTAAATCAATCAATCAATTTTCTTTTTCTATGATCGATCGATATGCACTTTTCCAAACTTCCATGGAAATCTGCCTAGTGGTACGCATGCGTCATGGAAGCTTATCTCCTTTGTCTAGCTCTCACTTGCTTCTCCGATTGAGCTAGACCTTCAAATTGGTAGGTGGCAGGGACTTAGCCAGGGATGTACGTTAAAACGATGCCCCGCGTAGCCGGATGTGGCCGGGACTTGCACATGCACATAATTGTTTCATAAATTACATCTCCGGATAAGTCCCCGCTAGGCCCGGGTCTGGGGGGGGGGGGCTGGGACTACAATTAACAAGTGCATTACTTATTATTACAAGGCAGCTGCTTACAACACACACTCATTTAACATTTAAAATTCTAAGTTTTCTATACCATAGTCCTGGTGCGGGCATAAAAATTGGTCGTTGGGCCAAAGTTAGTTTAATACCGAGGGCCACACTCAAACTTCCATTGTGCTTGCTTCCAACTTATGCTCTGCTTTTATACCACTTTGTACTCGGTTTTGATGTTTTCTCGCCAAAGATGGTAGGCAGGCCGCTCACATAGGGTTGTCACGGGCCTCACCAAAATTGCTCTCGGGTTACATGTGTTGCCCACAGGCTCACGCTTTGCCCACCTGTGCCATAGATACTGTCGAATAAAGTATCTGCTATAGATTTTACACCACTTTTATTCATATCTTTTTATTTATTTATTTATTTATTTCTGTCTTTTGTGTGATAACACTTTCAGTGACGTAGCACTGGTATCTCAAGTGGATCGCAAGTAAAAAGAATAAAAGAGAACCAAAATGAAAAAAGAAATTAAACTTTAAACAAAACTGATGAGTAAAAGAAAAACAATATGTACATAAATATAAAACTACTGCATCGAAAAACAAGAT
>NW_022726867.1:0-2291 GCF_011630105.1 Anneissia japonica
GTGCTAGGATCTTCTTCAAACTTTATCCAAGCAAAGACCATTATCAAAGATGTGCATATTAAAATGTCATTCTACATATTTTGAATATCAATAAACAGGTAATTGAACTTGTATGTCTTAAACACAATTTTCATTTTCTGAAGCATTTTAAACTAGCTGCAGCTAGGTAAAATGCATATCACCGTGAAATGCACAACTTTCGCAATCAACTCAAACATTATGCAAGGCCGATGAACTAAAAATACAGACCCTGGCATGGCTGAGTTCTACGGTGCAATTGTTACGAGCTCTGCACATCACCCTTGATTCTACCATTGCAGCCCCAGTTCAAGATTCACTGTCGTCAAGTTGGTTTCATAATTTTCATTAGAATTTTTTTTTTTTTTTTTCATATAATTTTCACTTTTTTAATGATTTTTTTCATAATTTCAACATCAGTTCTCATTACCGGTGTGCCAATGAGAAGAAGCCCTGTGTTCTGTTTTACAAACTGATAGTATTAAAGTCTAGTTGTTATTACAGTACCTCTGCCAAGGAGGTTATGTATTCATTGCTGTCTGTCTATCTGTTGGCAAGATTACACAAAAACTAATAATAAAATTTAGTGGAATGGTACATATAAATCAAAGAAAGACACATTTCAACTTTTGGAAGAAAACGTCAAAGGACGAGTTCAAGGTCACAAGAATTTTATTCCTTACTCCCGAGCTTAAAAGAAAATAATGGAATAGCCCCTTGTATTCAGGCAGCACTCAAGAAAACAATGTGCCTGAATATGCGAGTGATTCTATTGTTTCCTTGAGGATAGGCTGCAGCACACAAGAAAATAATGTGCTTGAATATGGCCAGCGATTTCATTATTTAATTGAGGGTATGCTGCAGTTTTGCCCATCATATGTGGCTTGTGTAGTGTTGGTATTGTAATCAGGCACAAGGAGGAGCACACTCTATGGAGTGACCGCTCCAGTTATTATTGAAGAACTGAACCATACCTAATGAAAAAAAAAAAAATTCTAACCCAAAAGTTGGCAAGCGGCTAAGAAAAATCATTTCCTATTAGCTATCTCAAGAGTTTATGATGCCATTGCCAAATTTTACCTTTTCATTTTACTGTAGTAAAGAATTCATTGAACTCTTTGCTTAAACTTTGTACTCAAAATAATTGAGTAATAAAGGAGAGCGATTCTTATGGATACTCGTTAACATCGCCTTTTTAAACAAAAATCAGTGTTAGCAGTTTCCTAATAGGATGCAGGAGGATCTTATTAACAATAGCAGGAAGGCTTGTACAGGAAGAAATCATATAAATTGATCAAGGATCTAGAAAAAATGTAATGAAAAAAAAACCACTTTGATAGAATTCTGTTATTGAATCTCTATCTTAGAATTTGATTGTAACTTGGTTGTTTAAAACTTGTCTTTCACTTAAAGATCCTGGGGTCGAATCCAATATGGACAATTTTTTCTTGCGAATGAAAAAGTCCATGCTATTACATGTAGGAGGGATTAAGTCCCTCTAAATAAATTTTAAGAGAAAATTCTCATTTAGCTACAGAGTTCCAACAAAATTATATTTAGGAAGGCCTGGTTCCTCTAGCTGAATTTTTTAGACTGAATCTCCCTACATGGTTTCAGCATTATTTTATTCAAGATGGGTCAAGTCTCTATAGCTAAATATTTCATGTCTAAAAGCATACATTTTAACTATTAATTACATTTGCGAGCAAATTCCAAAAGTATTTAAATCTCATATGAAGATTTGAAAAAATTTCTAATAAAGGAAAGTTCACATCAGCGTTCATTTCTGCACGTAATCTTCCTTCAAATAGTTGATTTTCCGGAAGTTCCGTGCTCCAGCAAATCTGGTGAAAAGTCGGCAAAAGATTACTAAGCCGGTCCTGGATCTCAACAAGGCCTATCCTAACTTCTTAAATTCTGAAATATAAATTCCCACTTCCTTCCTTTAAATCGAGGTATGTTGTTATCTGCATCTCACAGACCTTTATTGTGGTTATTTTTTTGGCCAATGTTGGAATATTCTCTCCACTACAAATCCTTGTTATTTCTAGTTTTACAGTGTCAATGGTTAAATACAAATAATTACATATATAGCTTAGAAGTTTGGAAGGCTTTTCCATGGATATTTCATTTTTTAATTGAAATAACACATTATTTGAAAAAATATTATCCCCAATTAACATAAAAATATCTACAGAGAGGTCATTGCACTTTGGGGTGATACACTTGAAACTTTACTCTGTCCAGAAAAATTTTTCAAATTTTCTTTGACA
>NW_022726868.1:0-760 GCF_011630105.1 Anneissia japonica
TAAAACTGATCTCTTCCGTAAACCCACGGATAAGCATATGTACCTGCTCCCTAGCAGCTGTCACATCCGCACTGTACAAAAAACATTCCGTACAGCTAAGCATTGCGCATGAGACGCATTTGTTCTTCGGATTTAGTTTTTCAGAATCGAACAGAAGAACTATCCGGACATCTCCAGAATAGAAATTATCATCGAGGACTCATTGAAAATGCTATAAAAAAAAAGCAAAGGACATACCTCGTGCTCAAACACTGACGTACAAACCACGTCAACGATCGACTAGAGTGCCACTGGTCACGACCTATCACCCTAGGTTACCACCACTAAGGGCTATAATCCAGAAACATATGCCCATCCTACAGACCACAGAACGTCTTAGGTCTGTGTGTATAAGAGACAGGGACTAGTGTTGTCCGAAAGCTCTGGTTCTATTTCTGGCTGTTTTAACTCTTGCGACAACCGTAATTTGGGTAGTCATCTTTGTGGTTCATCATGCAAAACATGCTCCTTGCTTGATTCTACACAATCATTCAAGAGCAACCAAACAAACAACATATTTCGGATAAGGCAATTAATTAATTGCCTCACCAAAAATGTCTTTTATCTCATATATTGTAATATTTGTGGTAAACAATATGTCGGAGAAACAAAAAACACACTCCGTATGAGAATGACACAACATAGATCAGCTATCGGAACATCTAAGCTTGATCAACCAGTAGCCGAACATTTCAATTTAGCTGGTCATTCAATTTCAAAT
>NW_022726869.1:0-1272 GCF_011630105.1 Anneissia japonica
ACGACGACCGATCTTACCTTCTGGCCGTGACGCGACCGACGTTCCACTGCTTTCTGAACGAGATGCTTGAATCTTCGTGCTGCGGAGAAAACAACGCGAAGAAGATATTCGAGCAGGTGGTGCGAGCCTGCGTCGGCTGTCGAGACCGCGGTTTCTACCACGACTCGGTGGACGAGAACAACGTGCTCGTCGACTTGATCACGGACGGTGCCGAACTCGTAAATTTCGGGTCGGCCGTGAAAATCGACGAACGGAACAGATATGTGTTGGAAAGACGCTGCGTCGACTCGTTGACATCACTGCATCGCCGGATGACCGGAAGAGAATGTTTCGTCGGACAAGGAGCGGCCACTCTCGACGACTTGATGAGATGGGTGGTAGAGGACACCGATTCCCAAAAATAAATATTTTTTTACAAAAGTTTATCCTTCCCCCCCTCTCCCCCCCATATTTTTTTGTATACTATGTCAAATGAATATTGAAATAATAAATAAAAGACACACACAAAAATCTATATGGTATTACTTTCTTTTTATTTTTAATTTGTTCTACGAAGACTTGTCTTCGGATAACTCTTTAATAAGCTTCTGTATTTCCTGGCACGTAGCCTTGTAAGTTCTGAAGTCTTGCTGGGAGGGAGCCTCGCCGCCAGTCATCTTGGAAGCCATGGATCTTTCGATGCTCCTGAACACAAGCAGCTGCTCTTCGCACACTCGTCGATAACTGGGCACAACGTGACGATCGAAGTGATTCTCGACTTCTTCTGATGTGACGTCCTCCATCGTCGGTTCCATAGACGCCAGCGATTCGCGGATGTTCTCGACGACCCGTGACCGCTCCCGGACGCCGTAGGATTCGAAGAGACGCTCGCCCTTCAGCATCGGATGGTATCCGTCCGAACGTTCGTCCTCGCTGCAGTACTGTCTCTGTTCCTTGTCCACGTCGAACGCGCACAGTCGGCAACCTTCCATGTTTTTGGTCGGTTCTCTTCGCAACACCCAACACATGTATATATGTGCACGAGGGACGCGACGTACAGCATCAGACCGAGGTCAGACATGGCCGAACCATCGTACGCTGCCTGCAACAGGTGTCAGTGGAACCCGCCCATGCCGAACGGGGAACTATGCTCCATGTGCGCCAGCCCTTCTCAACTCTGTCCGGAATGCATCCGGCCTTTGAACGCCTGCGATTGCTTTAAAACCCGGCCCAGTACTGCGTCGTCCGCCGAATCCGCAACGTCTTTCTTGGTAGCAGCCGACGGACGGTCGC
>NW_022726870.1:0-1073 GCF_011630105.1 Anneissia japonica
CTTCCTCTCACACGCTATTCGCGCTAATAAGTCCGTCACCTGTTTCAACCCAGCACAGGTACCGATGATACAGTAATCGATCGAGGCGTCACTGGGTTAAAACAACAAAAACGGTAAACACCTAACTAATAATCCTAATATCGGAAACAAATTGTGAGGTACTCGACAGTCGCAAAGAAATTGAGGTCCTGTACACTTCCCGTCACAACGACCGTAATTAATATCCTAATCTAAAAACCTAATCTGAGTTTAGCTGTGAAGGTATTCGGCAGTCAGCAATCAAATTACCGAATCTGCCCATTTGCTTCCCCTCACAAAAAAAAACCTAACTAATCACTAAAAATAACTTTTTTACTCGCTATCAATGTTGTAAATCATACAACATTGGCAAGCCTTTCCAAAAGGTACTCACTGGTATCGGTATTGTTTTCCCGCTTGGGCTATATACAATCGTATGTGTTGCTTGAATAAGCTCTTGACTTGAAGTGACGTCCTTTCTCCGCGGGATTGCCCGGGTTGGCCGTTCAGTGCGCATGCCCGTGGATACGCCAGTTTGCTCAGATGAGCTAACCCAAGATGATCGCAATGTGACCTCCAGGTGGTCATCACTACATTCTGTTCTCAATTAAAATAACAAAATATTTGGGCCAAATATGTATACTACAGTCATGAATTTTAAAACTGAAACTAATTTTTAGTTTTATCTATTGGTTTAATTCATTTATAAACACTGTATTTATTAATGGTTTTCATTTTTTTTAATGTTTTTAATATTTTAACAGCTTATTGTTATTTGTTGATTTTAAAAAAAAAAATTTTTTTTGTGTAGGCAGCCCTTCATAAGGTTTTGCTTTCTGGGTCTTTGCCTCGCTCTTAAAAAATGTTTTTAATGAAATCTGTTCAGTGTTACAAATATTGTACATGTTGCAAGAGAAACAAATGTTGTGTTGGTTATTGATTAGAGAATTGAATCTGCTCTTCAGCACATCTGGCTTGCGTAAAGTCGGAGGAGGAATCAATAACCACAGCTTGTAAAGATATAAAAATTATTAATTTTCTTTTGATAGTCATCA
>NW_022726871.1:0-996 GCF_011630105.1 Anneissia japonica
TTGAGCCATGTAGTAATTGGAAATCAATCCAGAAACCCGGTAGTTTGTTGATTGTTTATTGGTAGGATCCCTTCGCTGCCAAAAATAGTTTTTTGGGCAGTTGCGTCCATGTGACATCCCCTTTTCAAATGTAAAAAAAAATAACAAACATAAATTTTAAGTTTTTAAGTGCATGCCATTCTCCAACTTTTTCTCATGCAGCCTCAAACATGATGGGGCTCAGGTGGATATAGTTATTTTTCTAGTTTTTATGTATGAAATTACCATTTTCCGGCATCAAAATTCCCCAACTTTTAACATTTTCTCACCTCAGCCTCATCCATGATGGGGATATGTGGATATAGTACGGTAATTTTTGTTGTTTTTATGTATTAAAGTGCCATTTTCCGGCATCTAAAAGTCTGTAATTCTTACAATTGCTTTACCTCAGCCCCAACCATGGTGGGCTGAGATAGATGGATTGGAATTTTTTTTTTTATAAATTTTAAGTATCCGAGTGTTGTTTTGGGGCATCTGTAATGTCTCAAATTCTTGCAATTGACTCATCTGCGCCCCAAAATCATGGTGTGGCTCAGGTAGATATCGTAAATTTTGTACTATTCAAGTGCTTTTTGTGCATCTAAAGAGTTTAAACTTCTCAAAATGTTCTCACCTGAGCCCCAACCATAGTGGGGCTCAGTCGAATATGGTAGATTTTAGAATAGTACGTACTTAAATTTCTTTTTCTGGTACCTAATTAATTAATTGGTGTTTTTTTTTTTTACTCAATTCGTCAAAAACATTATTATTTAATAGGTAATGTAAGTTCTATTTTGGGGCATCCAGTGGTATAAAATACTGAAATTTTTGCCTCACCGCCAACCCATGATGGCACTGACGTGATGTGGACTCTCATTACATCAGCACCCTGTTCTTTAGATTATGGATACGTCACTTTGCTCAAAACAATAGTTAAGACAAAATATATATTTCCATTCGTTTTGTTGTTCATGTAAA
>NW_022726872.1:0-723 GCF_011630105.1 Anneissia japonica
GCTGCTTCAGCATCACTGCGCCATAACGCTAACAGCTAGACAAAATAAATCAAAACTCATAAAATAATTGATAAAGCTCTCATAGAGAAAATAAACACATGAGAAAAGAAACTTTTCTTCCCTATATCTGAACTCCTCCTCAGAACGTATAGCACGCTAAAAATTCATAAAGACAGATTTATGTACTTCGCTCGACATATATGGGTTTTATTTTCCAATCTATGCAGCCTACCGGAGATAGGCACCTATTTGGCTAAACAGATCATCACATAAACAATTTAAAGGAGATGTACCGATCATCAACATCTACCTGAACGATGTGTAAACGTTCGCATCATTTGTTACTTGTCACTAATACACCTGCTGATTGCGAAATAATGAAAAGTAGATTAACGCAGGCCAAACATTAAAACATTTAAACGCTATGAACAAACATAGGCGTATACAATTTACAATAGAAACTATGAAGGATACACCATCAATTTCTTCGACATTAACATCACAATTCAAAAAAAAATTAACACACTAAGAAGTAAAAGTGTTCAGAAACCAAACACGCTAATCACTATCTAAATATTACATCTCAACACCTCATTGTACATAAACTCACTTTAGTCCAAAAAGAACAATTTAGTCATGGACTAAAAAGATAGAAAGAAGAAAGATTAAAACCCGCCTCTACACGTATTGGTAGGCCTACAAAGTAAAAAAAAAAAAAAAAAA
>NW_022726873.1:0-500 GCF_011630105.1 Anneissia japonica
AAAGTTATATGGTAAACGTCTGTTGATTCGTAATAATAATAATAATAATAATAATAATAATAATAATAATAATAATAATAATAATAATAATAATAACACTATCCTCTCGAAAATCTGTAATTTTAAAGTACTAAAAAAAAAATCTGGATTTTCTAATTAAACTAAGAGGATTGTTTCCAATAGTGTCTAGAAAACATTTTCAAAACAATTTTCAAGAAAAAAAAAATTTACAACTTACAATGCCCGAAGGAAGACTCGGAAACAATGATCACAAGACAATAAAAGGGTGGTAAAAATGGTCAACGGTTAGGTCTTAATAAATATAATCATTGACCGCATGAGAAACATAACGATCTAAATAAAATGCCGCCAAAGGTGCGACGTCATTGTTGAAAACGCAGTGAAGTTGGTGAGGTAACATTTATTACGGTACTTTCTTGAATATGAATTAAAATCCTATTACGGCACTAACGTA
Source organism: Anneissia japonica (assembly GCF_011630105.1). NCBI lineage: Eukaryota > Metazoa > Echinodermata > Crinoidea > Comatulida > Comatulidae > Anneissia > Anneissia japonica. The sequence continues at coordinate 476 of NW_022726873.1, forward strand.
TAAGTATGCAAATATTTCAGTAAGG
>NW_022726874.1:0-766 GCF_011630105.1 Anneissia japonica
ATTCTTTAATATAAGTCAGTCGTATGAGAGAAGTATCTGGGAGTGAGATATGCCCCTTTAGCGTATAGGACTCTGTGATGTACTGATATGACCTACTGATACGACACCGAGATAGTGGCTACACGTTCGAGAAACTTTTTCATACAACTGAAAAAGGAGCTTTCATTGGTAGCCATCTTGAAATCCAGTATGGCCGCCTTCCAACATAATTTCCTGATGATTGCATGATACTCTCTGATATTAAAAATATGGTTAACCGTGTGATTGACTGTGTTACGTTACTGTACATATTAAAAGATAATAACACAAATAACAATTTTTTGGCAGCCATCTTGAAATCAAATATGGCGGCCATCTGACATAATTTCTGATGATTGCATAATACTCCCTGATATTGAAAACATAGGTAAAGACCTTTGAATGAGAGTGCTAGGTGCTGTAGATATGAAGATTATTGATAAAAATCCAATATTTTGGCGGCCATTTTGGATTTCAAGATGGCGGCCACTAAGCGGCTTATTTTTTGGGGTCTGTTTTTTTTAATGATCCTTTGGTGTCATAGTATCACTGTGGGAAGTTTCATGCTTCCAAAAGTGCGTGATTTTTCTCCTTAGCCGCTCTACTATTAAGTTATTCAAGTGAATTGCCAATACAGAAATCTGCTAGATAACACCCGTCCTAGAAAGTTCACTAAAAAGTCTACTACGTACGGTAGTGTACTGCAAGCATTTAATATATTACTAGAAATTGCAAATTGCAAGTGAAG
>NW_022726875.1:0-3205 GCF_011630105.1 Anneissia japonica
GGCTGGTTACTTGAAACTTAAAACCTGATATGGAAATTCCTGAATTTCCAAAATTTGTTATTTTGTTCATGTCTAACCCATTGAATCATTGTTATAACGACCGTTGTGCCTGCAGCAATTTTCCTTTGTGTATGGGCGTATTATATATGTATCATTATCATTATTCGTATAGCCAATGCCTTGAGATAGAAATTGGCCTATACAACGGAAAAAAAAAACAACCCAGGCATACCCCGGTATTCTTAAAACGAACTTAGTCGTAGTTCGAGCTAAAACTTAAAAATTACGTCATTTCGTATTCTTAAAACGAACTTCGACTAGCACTGCGACTAAATGACCCGAACCTCGACTAAAATGATACCTCCGCGGGCCGATTTTTTTAGTCAGCCTAGGGTCAGGCTAAATCGCCGACTTGAAATATTTACACCACTAAAAACGATAAAGTGAAACGAATAAAAACGATTGTATACGCAGGTTTGATATATCTTCAGTGTGTTAAACAAAAGAGACATCAAGTTTAGCTTCCAAAAGGAGAAATTAACATGATTCTTCCAGCCACATGCGATAGTTCCTGATTTGCACGAAATCCCCTCGCGCTGCGGTCACGTAGCTTCGCCATAAAAACAACAAAGATGGCGCCGCCCTCGCTCGGGCTTAACAGTTCTCCAAAGAAAGCAAATTTTCAGTGACTGTTCAAATTCTCTATTGTAATATGTTAACAACTAATATAGTTATTATTATAGAAAATTAATTAAGTAAATGATGATCTATTATGAATTATGAGGAAATACGTTTTTTGAACCACAGACGGCAGCAGCTTAATATTCATCCGCATTATAGTCCAGCAAACTTTGGTTGGTTGCATTTTTTTTTGCTATATTTAAAAAAAAATTGATATGATGTAGAGTAGACATAGATAAATCAAAAAAGTATGTGCAACATTTTTTTTTCATACGTAAGGGGGGTTGCCAGCAGTTTCAAAATGGCCGCCAATTTTTCCTAAAATTGTCACTAATATTGTAAATTTATGTCATTAAAATGCAGTATTCAATTGGAAATCCACTCATAACAATGACTTAACTAAATATTGTACACATTTTTGAGATTTTACAATTTAAAATGGCTGCCATTTTCCATTGTTTTAGCTTTTTAGCATACATACCTTATTAATATAACCGACCTGTACAAAAATGTGTAATAGAGATAGTTATATTGCCATATGCTATGATGATTATTACCATAATATATATATATATATGATATATATATATATAATATATATATATGATATAGAATATGTATATATATGTATATATGTATATATACATAATATATATATAGGGTAAGAGTATTAGAATAAGGACATGAATATATGATATATATATGTATATATGATATATATATACATAATATGTATATATGATATATATACATATATATATATTATATACATATATACATATACATATATATATATATATATACATATATATACATATTTATATATGTGTGGGTGTGTGTATGTGTTAGTATTATGTAACCATATTACATATTTTATTTATCTATTTTATTTTTATTTATTTATTCTTTATACTGGGTTAACTCTTCAGTAAAAATTTACCTACCCACCGCATTCCAAATTCGAGAACCCCTAAAAGTAAAACTTCTTCTACCAGATTCAGTTCTGACTTTAGACAAAATTAAATTTCCCGCAGAACTGGATCTGGTAGAATAGTTATGAACACTGTCAACTGAGGTGAAAGCGTTTTGGAGAGAAGGGACTCTGCCACTCAAGTATTTGTTAACAAGGGTGACTAAATGGTTATTTCTCCTTTCGTTAAGAAATGACCAACCAAGAGAAGTATGTAATTGAACTAAATTTGTTCGGTGATCAGCCATAAGTATAACACGTGCTGCTCTATTCTGTAATTTCTGTAATTTGTCTAATAAACCCTTTCCACAATTTCCCCAAACAGGATCACAATAATCAAATAAAGGTAATATGAGAGATTTATAAAGTAAATTAAGAGAGTTTTTATCAATATAACGACGTAATCTACCCTGAAGAGAAATTTTACCGATCACCTTACAACAAAGTTTGTCAACATGTACATTCCAAGAAAGCGATGGATCAAACCAGATGCCAAGATATTTAAATCTGTCAACGGCTTGAATGGCAGCGTCCCTAATCCTAATATCAAGATCTGCTGCGATTTGGTTTTGTCAATATTTAACGAGAGTTTGTTCTCATTCAGCCATTCAGAATCATTTTTAAGTTCATTTTAAAGAGTAATTTGGATGTCATTAATGGATTCAGATGGATAAAAAATAGCAGTGTCGTCAGCATACATGAAGACAGAACACTTAGAGATAACATTGGACAGGTCATTAATAGAAATAATAAAAAGAAGAGGTCCTAAAATTGATTTTGTAATTTACTTATATTTACCTACATCAGTGATTTTATAATATGCTAATGTTCAATCACTTTCTTCATCACTGTCACTGTCTGATAAATCAGAAACACTCGACAACAATGAAAGGTTATTGCAGGAACTCCCTTCCGCTTCGCAGTTACACATCTCAGTACACTGAAGATTATTTCTCCTAAACCTGAACAGGTACATCTGATAAGCTTAACTACTGCTTCAGGGGCTGCCTGGAATTTGTAAAGTCTTCTCGGAACGAAGAAAGTATCTGCTAAAGATGCCTCAAGTTTACGATGGAAAAAATTCAAAACTCTGCCAAACATTCAAGTTGTAGATAAGCTGCCACCAACTGCAGGAGCCTTATATCAGCATGTATTTCGTGTACATCTGCAGGCCAGTATATGGAGCCAGGATACTGTTATTTATCCAGAAATCCATGATCCATGCAAACTGGGCTGGTTTATGGAAGATGGTAAATTGAGACCTGTCTTGTCAGAAAAGCAGGCTGCCCCTGCAGCAGTTGCTGAGGTTATCAGATGTACCTGTTCAATAAGTTCATGTTCAAATAATACATGCACGTGTAGGAGAAATAATCTTCAGTGTACTGAGAAGTGTAACTGCGAAGCGGAATGGAGTTTCTGCAACAACTTTCCATTGTTGCCTAGTGTTTCTGATTTTTCAGACAGTGACAGTGATGAAGAAAGTGATAATGAACATTAGCATATTATAAACTCACTGATGTAGGTAAATATAAGTAAATCACAAACACCCACACA
>NW_022726875.1:3494-4303 GCF_011630105.1 Anneissia japonica
TGTGCTCTCTATAAATGAAATGGTAAAGGGGTTCCTCTGTCTCTTATACACATCTAGATGTGTATAAGAGACAGCCTCAGCGGCGTGTGCGAAGCAACTCAGACTCAGAAGTGGAACGTGAATTTCGATTTGGTTTTGTAGTCAGATTTTCGAGAAAAACTTCAGCTACCCGTATTTCTCGATTGAGACGTCAATGGGAGCTGTAATTTGTATGGCAAGTAGATGGTGCTACCCTTAATTTGTATTAAGGGAATTTACGCCCACAAACCTTGTAGTTATTAATATTTTGGTTATAATAGAAATTTTTTATTTTTTGGTGACGTCACACCCACGCTAAAGTTAGCATGTATACGTCATAAGCTAGATTACGTCACCTTTTCCTGGTAAAGCAAACTTTCCCGGTGTGCTTTTTTCATGGATAAACAAACACCACTGCTTTGCACTTGAATGCCTTGCCTAGCTAGGGCTATAAGAGCCACCTTGTCTAGCTATGGCTACACGAGCCGCATAGTTAGCATATAATACTTAAACAATTAAGGTACGTCTGCAACTGAATTATTCTTAGGCCCTAGTTAATTTTTTTTTTATTTTAATTTATTTCTTTCGAAAGTGTACTTTCTATCACATAAAATTGCACTGTCTACTTAGGCCTAGACCTAGTCATATTATGCTTCATCGTCCCCTGCTATACACAGTACATCAGTAGGCTAGCCCCCCCCCCCACGCTACAGTACAGACGTTTGCTAGGCAACAGAACGTGATTGCACCTTTCTTACCAGGTGTTCATGTAAATTTGCATAGGCCTATTG
>NW_022726875.1:4407-7089 GCF_011630105.1 Anneissia japonica
CTCTTGAAAAGAGGGAACTTCGTAATAGTTGTCACCATATCTTCGCTCATTATTCACCGTAATTTAGCTTACATTTATGCATGGAGGGAGCACTTTAAAATGTACAATAATCATTTTACTACCCGACAAATCCCGAACTTTATTTATGCATTACATAAATAGTTTCATCTTGCTGTACTCCAACATCACTGGCGCATGGTAACAACCAACTGGCAGACATTTCCAGTCACACATTACTCTCCATAACGCAACACCCCTTGTTCCGTGTCATCTGGATTTAGTCATAATTAAAACTTTGACTACGTTGTGAATACAAATTGAGGTTGAAGATGCAACTAGCACTAAATGAAGTTCTAGTTCGAAGTTCGACTAAAGTTTGTTTTAAGAATACGGTCGAGTGTAGGTTTTCCATCCGTTCATGTGCTATATTTTATAAGAGAGAGAGGGGTTGGGTCGGTAGGGGGAAGGACTTACTAACGGCTGGATCATATACGACAAAGATTGGCAGACGTATTAATAATTTGCATATCTATAAAACCAACGCTAGGATTGTTTTGATTCAGAAGTCTGAGGAATATTGCGCTGTTAAAGACATCGTATATATGTTTATTTGTAAGAAAATTTGTTCAGTTTAGTTTTAAATATAAAAATTAACACATCTGATTATTGAACAGGTAAGATAATTAGCATTTTATTGAAATTATGTTGAAAATTGCATTAATGAAACACTCATTTTTATGAAAAGGAAGTGACAGGTTTAATCTATTGTATGTCTATTTTGTATATTTCATTTTATACCTGAATAAATAAATAAAATCGACATACAATATCTACGTAGGCCTACGTGGATATAAATTCCATAATATACCGTAAATGTAATTTAAATTCGGATTCGTCTGTAGGCTTCATCATCATCATCATCATTATCATTATCTCCTTCGGATTTCAGGATATCTTTTTCCGAAGGTGACAGATCATGCAGGGGCAAATCCAGAGATGTCAAAAAAAGAAAGGGGGGGTGGCGAAAGTTGGGCCGACGAAGCAACACCATTCAAGGGGGTCCGGGGCATTCTTCCTCGAAATTTTTGCGTTCTAGACGCCCGAAAATAACATTTGAGGCGTTAGAATGTAGTTAATTCAAAGCGTATAAGGCCAATATTATTCTTTCATTCAGGTACAAACCCTTGGTCTGTGATTTACACTTAGTAGTAGGAAAGCCAATAATTTGATATATAAATATTACCACTAGGCCTACACTTCATTTCTAGTATTCTATATTTTTCTTTCTTTGAATAAATATCAAAATTTAATGTAAACGTCCCATGGTGCCATATCAATTTCTAGTAAAAACATTTTAAAATAAGAACATCCAAATAGTCTATAGGTATTGATTATTAATGTACCAATATGCATATTTTTTTTTTTCATATTTAGGAAATCTACCCTTTTCTACGAAGAAATAAAACATAAACATGGCATCAAATGACGGTAATTGATATATTTTGCGTTTCATTTAATTTAAATTAGCTATTTGGTGATATTTAGGCCGTTAGTCATCATTTGAGAGACTTTGTCATTATATTTTATTGGGAATAGGCTGATGAATTCTCGCGCTTGGTAAAGTGTCTACAAATGTTTGGTTAGGCCTCCTATATTTTGTTTTTCATTTTCTATGTTTCTCTTGTGACTTGCTTTACTACTTCACTTACAAACGATGTTCAATAAAACTTTCTTTGTATCTTTTATTAATTTAAATAATGATGATTAGTATTAGTAGGTGGTGGTGGTGGTGGCGATAGTAGTAGTAGCAGCGGCAGCAGCGGCGGCGGCAGCGGCGGTGGCGGCGGTGGTGGTAGTAGTGGTGGTAGTAGTGGTAAAGTGGTAAGTGGTAAGTAGTGTTATTTAATCTTTCAAGTTTTGTACATATATGATTATGGGATGTTCCCGCGAAATAGTCTGGGCCGCAATATAGGACTAGACTAGGGGGAGAAGAGTCTCGGAGGAGTACCGGCGTGAACAAGCTGCGTCTTGTGGTCACGCATTTCACGAATAAACTCTTTTATATTCAGCTTGAATTGGTATCTTGATTATCATTGTATCTCTCGACACTGTAGTGTTACACTGGTTACAGTAGTACAAATACTGTTGTTATTATTATATTTTATTGTACCCACATTGGTATTAAGTTAATGTTGTATTTATTTCAGCAATTCCGATGGAAATTCAGTCGGATATACCACAGCAGAAGTCGAAGGTAGGCCTATTATTATTTACTTATGGATTTGATCTGTCTCTTATACACATCTAGATGTGTATAAGAGACAGGATTTAGGATGGAGTCAAAATGTTTAAAAAAAAATAAATAAAAAAATAAAAACAAAAGAGAAAGTGTCGGAAAAAATGATTCCTAGAATAATTGACCTCAAAATAAAAGGGGGTCGAGGTCCTCCCAGGAAAAATGTTGTTTCCTTAATGGCGAGAAATGAGATTTTCCGACTTTTGAGGTGTATTTTAATGACAATTAAGTCTTTTAAAGTTCAAGATTTTCCCTCACTAGAAAACAGTCATGTCAACTTTGTCATTCTTATTAGAGTAAACAGGCCTATGTGTGTATAAAAAAAGGGTAGTTGCATACGTAGGCTTATTTTGATTTCCATGAACCGATGAACCCCAAATAGGACG
>NW_022726875.1:7104-16113 GCF_011630105.1 Anneissia japonica
ATGGGGTACTGCAGGTGTCTTCTTAACACTCCACCTTCCACCCTTTTCTTTGAAGAAATGTATTTTAATAATGTCACATAAAGTGTAAAATGTTCTAATTTGAATTTGCCGGTCTAGAAACCCTCATTTGTGTCATACTGAGCTCTGGCAAGTTATTCTGTCTAGATCTTAAATTTTACGTCGTCAAATAAAAAAATATACTTTAATGACGTCATACATATTTAAATATGCTTGCGTTGAAATCTACAGGTTAGAAAACCCCTCATATGTTATAATAACCAAGGTACTATGAAACTGCCTAGGTATTACAATGAATATTTTACTCATCAAATCAAAAAACAGTAATTTGATGACGTCATACATATTTTAAAATAGTTTAATTGAATTCAGCAGGTTCGAAAACCCCTTAAACAGTCTTAACATGAACATAATCAGTATTTTCTTATGAGTATTGACTTTTGGCACACTTTGAAACAATTCTGGCCCACTGTGCGGCGGCGCACAGTGGGCCAGAATTGACGTCATCAAATTACTGTTTTTTGATTGGATGAGTAAAATATTCATTGTAATACCTAGGCAGATTCATATTACCTTGGTTATTAGAACATATGAGGGGTTTTCTAACCTGTAGATTTCAACGCAAGCATATTTAAATATGTATGACGTCATTAAAGTTTTTTTTTTATTTGACGACGTAAAATTTAAGATCTAGATAGAATAACTTGCCAGAGCTCAGTATGACACGAATGAGGGTTTCTAGACCGGCAAATTCAAATTAGAACATTTTACACTTTATGTGACATTATTAAAATACATTTCTTCAAAGAAAAGGGTTGAAGGTGGAGTGTTAAGACACCTGCAGTACCCCCTTAGTCCACGATCACCCCATCAGTCAACCCTCACCAGTGAAAATAAGCACAAAAGATCACAGTCAAACAGACTGAAATTACATAATATCGCTATAATTTGCGTGAGCAATAATTGTTGTATTTGAATGGATGCTAAATAAATAAATGAAATAAAGAAATTAAATGAGCGGTCCCACTTCATCGGGCATTTACCCCCATCCCATTACTCACCTTGGGATGCCCTTATAATCTCCAGAGGCAATTTGGCTTCAGATTTAGGATGGAGTCAAAATGTTTAAAAAAAATAAATAAAAAAATAAAAACAAAAGAGAAAGTGTCGGAAAAAAATGATTCCTAGAATAATTGACCTCAAAATGAAAGGGGGTCGAGGTCCTCCCCGGAAAAATGTTGTTTCCTAAATGGCGAGAAATGAGATTTCCCGACTTTTGAGGTGTAGGCCTATTTTAATAACAATTAAGTTGTTTAAAGTTCAAGATTTTCCCTCCCTTGAAAACAGTCATGTCAACTTTATCATTCTTATTACAGTAAACAGGCCTATGTGTGTATAAAAAAAAGAGTAGTTGCATACGTAGGCCTATTTTGTTTTCCATGAACCGATGAACCCCAAATAGGACGGTGGTGAGAAAATGTTGATTCCTATATGTCGGGAAACGGGTTTTCTCAACTTCTGAAATTTTGGTTTCCCTCTCTTGACGTTTTTTAATGAATCAATGAACCCTAAGAAGGAACCGGGGGAGAGGCGGAATCATGCTAGCCCCTGGGAAATTTTGATTCCTAGATTGCGGGAAGTGAGCTTTTCAGACTTCTGAAGTATCTTTTAATGACCTTTAATGAAAACAAAATCAAGGTTTACCCTATTGAAAACGGTCAGGTAAATTTTTCTGATTTTTAATACTGTGTGTAGAGGTATAAATATGATTAATTGCTTACGCATTCTTTCTTTTTTCTTTTCTTTTTTGAAACGGGGTCCTCCCCCCATCAAAATTTTGATTGAGCATTTCCGCCATTTAATTGTCCAATCGTAACACAAAATTCAATAATCAGCTTACGGGTCCTGGAAAAGTCTAGAATTATTTTTTAAATATTTATTTATTTAATGTTTTTGTCAAATGTGGTGTGGTCAGGACCCTGACCCCTCCAGATCCACCAATGATCTCCCTCCCCAATTCACTCCTAGATATGACACTGGAAATCGAGTGTACTTGTTTTTACATTTGGCACCCAATGGCTGCAGGAATGATTTTATCGTATACCTTAATTAAATAATGGCGCTTTTGTATTGGGGGGGGGGGTATATTATATCGCTTGCTAAATGCAGGGTGGCAGATATTGGCATCTAAACTTGGCATTAACGTAAAGCTTAGGCTCTGCCAGAAATGTTGATGTCAAAAGCATGACGAAAATCGCCGGCAATTCTAACTTTTAAGTTGGTTTTATGAAAAAAATGTTTTTAAGCGTTTTTGGCTCATATTTAATGTCCTTTATTCTAAAAATATACCAATAATGTCATTTTTTATTTTACTATCTAATTTAGTTAACAATAGGCAAATACTACAAGAAGTATCAAGTTGACTGCTTTCATCTAAGTAAAGTCATAGGGAGTTTTTCAAAACTGTCAATTTTATCATTTTACGTGTAAAATACAACTTTTTCATGTTTACATGGTTATATCACACTATGAAAATTCACTAAATATGAAATTATTGGTGGATTAATATAATTTAGGATGTTCTCGACCTCAAACAACCTTTAAAAGTTGAAGTTGTCACATTACCTATTTTCGACTTTTGGCACACTTTGAATTGATTCTGGCCCACTGTGCGGCGGCGGTGGTGGTAGTAGTGGTAAAGTGGTAAGTGGTAAGTAGTGTTATTTAATCTTTCAACTTTTGTACATACATGATTATGGGATGTTCCCGCGAAATAGTCTGGGCCGCAATATAGGACTAGACTAGGGGGAGAAGAGTCTCGGAGGAGTACCGGCGTGAACAAGCTGCGTCTTGTGGTCACGCATTTCACGAATAAACTCTTTTATATTCAGCTTGAATTGGTATCTTGATTATCATTGTATCTCTCGACACTGTAGTGTTACACCGGTTACATTATTAGTAGTACAAATACTGTTGTTATTATTATATTTTATTGTACCCACATTGGTATTAAGTTAATGTTGTATTTATTTCAGCAATTCCGATGGAAATTCAGTCGGATATACCACAGCAGAAGTCGAAGGTAGGCCTATTATTATTTACTTATGGATTTGATAGGATTCAAGAGGTTTGGGTGAGCAGCCCGGGTTTGGAAGAGCAACAAACCATGCTTTTGAATAAATAATCAAAGCGTTTTTGAGTTTGATAGGCCTTTATTTAGTTATTGCCAAGTTTTATATATTAATATTTGTTTATTCAACAATATTTCACGAAGCTGACTCAAAGAGACCCTCATATATTCATGTTTATGGCAATATTCTTCGGTGTTTATCAATGGATAGAATATTCCATCAGCAGCCGCACAAGAGTGAAAATGCTTTTCTCGAAATCTGGGCGGTTTAAACAAGTTAGTTAGATATCATGACCAAAATCATCGTAGTTAGAGATAATCTTGTTTTAAGTTATTTTGACTTGTATGAGCTTCCTTTGTGACTAAAATCATCGGTGTAATCATCTCCTGGTTACCAGTCTGATCTGAAATCTTCTAGAATTTACTGTATATTAATTGATTTTCTTAATATTTTTTTGGTTTTTCAAGATTCAAGACTTTATTTGCGTCCTTTCGGAAAATCTGTTGGTACATCGCATCGCAAAAAGGAAGATTAATACAAAACAACAACAATATAATTATAGTCAGGCCCTAAAACGTATTTGATATTTTGATTAAGAATTCTAATGGATACTCTTTAGTTGTCGATCCGCCTTTATTTTCAGATCATTCAATTATTGATGCTACTGTTGTACTTCCTCACATTGATGTGGTCATGCCAGAGTTTTACACATAACTCGTAATTTCAATTCTATTGATCATTGATCATGTTGATAATGTTTTCCCAGGAAAAGGAAAAATTTGTTAAAGTGGCCTAAATATTGTGAATATGTGGATAACCCTAATTGTTTTCAATTTCCATGATCTTGCAGATCCTTTTCAGTCTGCATATATCGACGGTTTCCCAGTACCGAGACTGCTCTGATTCGTGTTCAGAACCACATTTTGCGAGCAATCGATTACCAAAATGGCGGTATTTCTTCTCATGCTAGACTTGCCTTCAGCATTTGAGATTGTCGATACATCGCCTGGAGAATGATTTTTGTTTATCGGAAAACATTAAGAGTTGGTTTTAAGCAGATCCTGTCGAGTTCGAATCCAGAACTCTTTCTCCACCTCTCATATTCTCTCTTTTGGTGTTCCTCAAGGGTCTGACATTGGACCCCAAGCTTTCACATTCTAGACTCATTCTAATTCTAGACAAACATTTCATCCAGTACCATATCTATGCTGATGATATTTAGTTATATTTATCATTTAAGCCCAATGTTCCTGGTGATGGAATTTGCTCCTTATATAGCCTCTCCAAATACATCTCAGATCTGCGGTCATGGATGACTAAAAATAAGTTGGAGCTTAACAACAAGAAGACGGAATTCTTTATTGCATCGTCAGCCCATCATTATAAAAATCAAAAACATCACACATTGAATCTTGGTGATCAGTGTTGAACCCACATCATCATCATCACAATCTTAGCGTTCTTCTCGGGGGGTTTATAAAACGAAGACCGAAGACACCAAAATCTACAAAATAGGTGTGCAAGTACGTTTCATCTTTTACCTCCCTAAATTTCATACTGGGTATTGGGTGTTGCCCATAGTGGGCCGAAAGGCTCAAGTGAGATGTAAAGTACCGAACGGGTGTGGTATGGTAAGGGAAATCTCTTCTCCCATCGTTTGAAATTTGAAGCAAATTAAAACCCCTAGAAGCTCAGCCTTATAGAGCATCTATGTGACTAATAAAGTTGTTATATATTGAAGGGACCAGTCACTGTCAGTGGCTCAAGCTCCATATTTAGGTTTTAGTCTGACCATTCTCCACTTTCTAGGCTATGGTAGCCTGACCATGGTCTGACCATTCTTCACGTAAGCTTTCTTAATTGTTAGGTTTTCATCACCATTGAGTCTCTCATCTAATAATAATAATAATAATAATAATAATAATAATAATAATAATAATAATAAATAGACTTACTATGACTGTTTGAAAAACAGAACATAGGTCTTTTCCCCATTGCTTTAATGAGAAATGAAGTTGAAATTGCAACAAAAAGAAAAGTTGTTAAAAGGTATAAAGTAAAAAAAAAAAAAACACTGAAACCAATATAATATTAATGAAGTGAAAAAAAATGAAGTGGGGAAAAAAACATCGAACACCAAGTTCAGTGCGATGTTATTAGTGAGACTTGAACTATGGCTGCAATGGTAATAGCGAGGTACATCGTGACTCATAACCATTGCGCGCTATATGGGCCGACCTTGCATAGGAATGTGCATTTTCAGTTCACAGCGATTCAATGACTGAAAACGAAAATTGTTCATGCATATCACGGTATTTTTTAGTTTAACCTAGCTGTAACTGGTTTAAGCGCTTTAGAAAACGCAAATTTAAATAATTTAATCAACTGTCAACAAAAAATCGTTAAATGGTCATTATATCCACACCTACTACGGATCGTCACCAAAATTGGATAATTTCTTCATTTCTCCATGAAAAAGTATTTTGCAAAGTGTCATTTTTATTCATCTATAACTGGGACGTAAGCAATTTCAATGACCTTCAAATTTACTCCCTAACCTGGATCGTCCCCTACACATAATAATATCTTCCTTGTAACTTGGGATAAACTTTCCCGAAAGTTTCATTCGGATCAGTTGACCCGTTTTTGAAATATCTGGTCTGGGACGTTTTCCTTTAAATTCACCTCATATTCACACCCTACCCTCCTGACAAACTACGGGTTTGATGGTGTGAAAGACTCACTTAGCTTTTTAATCCCCTTTTCCTACCCCTTCTTCAACTTTCTCTAATTGTCTGTGTTCAAGTTTCATAGAAGGATGACTATAATCTCGACAGAAATATAGAAGGTGTCACAGGGGTGGCGCCAGGGGACGGGGGCCAACGCCTCCCCTTCGGGGAGAGCTGCCCCCCCCCCTGTTGGGGAGGAAAAAAATATGTATTTTCTACATATTAGTAAACTCTAAAATCGAGTAAATAAACCTTTGAAACCCCTAAATTGTCGAAATTTAGGACAACTGTTGCAACCGTTTAATCAAAGCTCGACCACGCCTACTTTGCTTTCGTCGGGGAAATCTGAACCCTAGTCGGGGCATCGGCCCTTCCGTCGGGGGAAAATCCTGGCGCCAACCCTGAGGTGCCATGACTTTCTGCCCTCTTTGCTACGGCTATATTCTATGCCTATGTATTCGGATGTTGCTTATTTTTGTCTGTTATCGGTTCAACTTTTCTACCAGGAAAACGAATTTATCATACATCATATATAGGACTAGATCTATGACAAAATAATGTTGAAATTGAGACGCCAGTGTGTATATTTTTTTTTCTTCTCCAGAAATTATGGCTAATGTTAAGCTACAATCATGAATATGAAAAGTGAGTATATTTACATTCAAAATACATACGATGTTTGGTTTGTTGTGGGTCGGAAAATCTATCTTTATTACTTATAAAACATAAGCTAACAAAGTATTATTTTAGAATAATAATAATAATAATAATAATAATAATAATAATAATGATTTACTAGGGTAATTGAATTGATAAACATTAGTAGGTGAAATACTTTTTGAATTGTTTCTTGTATGAAGGGTAACGTACTTCAGATAGCTGAATTAATAAATTTAAATGTACAAATAATTAATTTGATAAATGTGTAATTTCATAGTTCACTTGTTTGGAATATGACATTAAAGTTTATCTTATCTTATAACTACCCCCAGCGCACGAAAAAAAAAATTAGGCCTACCAAGATTTGTTTAACTCTTGTAAAAAATAATTCCCCGGTAAAATTTTGTTTGTATCATAATTATATTGATTATATACAATAGTCACAAAGAAAACCTGCACGTAAATTCATACATAAAAAAAAAACAATCTGTAAACTTACACAATAGGCCGGTTAGTCACCATAACAAAGCTACTGTAGAGGGTTTAACATCAAAACAATTCAGCAGGTTCATTGAACCTGGACCCACGAGCTACATGGGCCCCCAACCTGTAAGGGCCCCACTCCCTTTAAAAACTCTAATGAAGCAATTTTTATTTTACATTTAATTGTTTGCTTCCTTTCAGGTAAGTTTTCAATTTTTTGTAATAGTAATGTATGATGATGGTTGTATTGTGTCAAAACACTTTGCACACGATTAAATAAATAATTAAAATTAATTAATTTCCACATTATAATGCCGAAAATGGCTACATGTACACTCGGCAGGTGGAAAACGGCGCCGCGAGCACCCCTACTAGGGATGGATACGTGCGCCTAACAAAATGACATTATTATTATTATTATTATTATTATTATTATTATTATTAAAATACTTATAATGGTCACATTATTAAGAAGACACAACAATAATTGTTACTTAACCAATATCCTGAGGCGCGTGGAACGGAGTTATTATTATTATTATTATTATTATTATTATTATTATTATTATTATTATTACAATCAATATCATATAGCGTTCATTAATGGATTCTAGCAAATCATTACACGGTGAGGGCCTGTAACAGTTCAGTGGTACTTTCAGAAAGCATATTGGTCAACATTTATAAGGTCATTTTATTGAAATACTGTAATAATTTGATCTCGGACTTGCTTTTTAACAATTTTAACTATGTGGCATACCACTGAGATTGTTCTATAATGTACTGTAATTGTTAAGTCTCTGTTGCCTTTACCTTCGTATATGGGCTAGCCATTGAGACTTTCAAATCGTTTGGAACCATACTATTCATTAATGATTAATTTATAATGAACATAGAGATTTCGTGATCTAGCGTGATGCAAGTCTTGGTAGCCTAATATTGAAATTATGAACATCAAGGTTACCATTTGAGATAAACATGCCAGATTTTCAATATTGCCAAATACAAGTCCCATAAAATTTAGTGCGTGAATACAATTTGAATTTTTCCATTCTGTTTTGTCTTCTTTATTTAAATTTAACATTTCTGTTCCTAAAATAATTGCAAAAATTGTTCACAATGAAGATTTGGATGAATATTTTTGAATTTTTGTATTTCTCTGTATGTTTATTAATTTCATCCACAAACGTTTGGGATCGTGTTTATATTTGTTTTCAACTGATCAAAAATAATCCGAATTGGATTTTCGAAATTTACTTTTGTATCTCCTGATCTAAGATAACGATATTCATTAAAAGGTGTCAATAAATATCGAATGTTTTTTTGCTTTTGGTCATATGAAGGAGAAATGCTTATTATTATCGTCAGTCCAGCCAATAGCTAGGTCTTCAAATGTGCCCTGAGGCCAGAGAACATCTAAAAATTAAAAAAATTAAAAATAAATAAAAAGTTTATTGTCAAAATACAGTATAAAAAATCGAAGGGACCCCCTGCTCCTAAGTGTACATTAGTAGTGCACTTGTTGGTTGACATAGTCAGCCAAGATAGTATAATACATACTCCAAGTATCGAAATGCACACTGTCGTGTCAGTATTAAATATTTCGACATTAATGTCATCATCAGTTCAGTCAATTATGTCATCATCATGGTCAGTCAATTTGCATGCGTAAGGGCCCCTTACAACCTAGCTACGCCACTGACAACAAATCGCAAGGTGGCAGTTTTTCACATTATAATAAGTCTCCGTTTCAATAAACTTGTTTATTTTTACATTTTATCGTAAGCTAACTTATTGAAAAGCGTTGGTAAATATTCCTTTATAATAAACATCAAAATTTTGACCCATTAGTTTGAAATGCAATGAAAGAAACAGATGGCAACTTGAACATGTTTGTATAGCTTCGTCGCGTGAACACGGACCTAGTCCTAGTAGACTAGAGAGTTTTTAAGACAGGGCTGGCGCCAGCGGGGGCCCCTGGGGAGGCC
>NW_022726875.1:16179-16885 GCF_011630105.1 Anneissia japonica
GAGAAGAAAACAAATATATATGTATTTTTTACATATTAGTAGACACAAAATTCGATTACGATTAAATAAGTCTTTGAAACACATTATTGTCATATTTGTAGAGGCTTTGCCCCTGGAACACTTTCGAGTGATTTTGAGCGACGCCCGACCACGCCCACTTTTTTTCGTCGTGGACCACAGGCGCCCCGTCGGACAAATGCTGGCGCCACCACTGAATACAAACAACGTTGTTCTGACTAATTAGTCACCGTAGTCAAAAGAAATATCTTATTCTACAATTCAGAAAGTTTGTCCAATAGTTTAAATATTTCATAAAGAAATTGCAACAAAAATGACTTGGTGAAAGTTAAGTTAAGCTGAATTTGTACCGCTAAATCAACAACGATCCCTTAGTCAGCGCTGGATGAAAGCCTCTCAACACGCTCCATAGTTTTAGCCTGAATGAAAATGTAAATCAAATCAACCTTAATCTCATGAATCTATGAATCATTCAAAATGTATACGTTGTTATATAAAAAGTATCTTATGCTAACTATATTACATTTTAGACGACTTTATATACACCACTTTCGACTCCGATAATGCATTAGCATAGCTCTTTAGGCGGTGTTTCAAAAATCATACCATGATGACGTCATGTTTGAAGATTGGTTTGGTTTATAATTAATTATTTCTGATGTTTAATTTTACCTAATATTGATGAAGA
>NW_022726876.1:0-574 GCF_011630105.1 Anneissia japonica
TATCATAGTAAATAATATTTAAATCAAGTTTCCTGCATTCCATATCACAGTAAACACAATACAAAAAATACCTATAACATGATATATGTGACCGGCTCTGGCAAAACCAGGTGTTTGTAGGAAAAATTTAAAATTGAGTTTTTGGTATTTTTAGATTCTGTGTAAAGTATTCTTTAAAAAAGTGTTTATTTGATGGAAATTGATTATTAGCAAAGTTTTCAATTCATTGGATATTCAGCCATTGATTGTAGGATTTGAGAAAACAGCTTCTAAAGATTCCAAAATCAATAGTTTATTATAAGATTTGTATTTTTAAATTGTTATTATACTTCTCAGTTAGATTTAGTGATTGATATTTTGCAGAAATGATGTTCAATATATCTTCTTTTATGAATGCAAAAAACCTGAAAATGTTTAAAATTGTGATTCTCAAACATTTTGGATACTTGTGCAAAAATTTGAATAAATAAATGTATAAAAATATAAAATTAACATGAAATAATACATAAAATATCGCCTTCTCTGCAATTACTCCGAAGCATTGGAACTCCCTCCCACTGGCACTAAGGAACTC
>NW_022726877.1:0-725 GCF_011630105.1 Anneissia japonica
TGGTGATGATGGATTATGGTGTGAAGAGGATGATGAGTAGGATGTTGATTTTCTGTAAGAGTTCGTTGATAAATATTAACAGTACTGTAATGTATAATGGTTTGAAGTAGAGAATTATGAAAAGAGATGAATGACGAAGGTAATGATGTTGATAAAAGAATGATGAAGATGTTGATAACATGAAAATTTAGTACAATTAAGTAAAAGATAATTTTGAAGATGTTTGTAATTATTTAAGCCAACAACACAATGATTGAAGATGTTTGTAATTATTTAAGCCAACAACACAGTGATAACTCATAAAAATCTGAAGACAGTCTTATTTCCAGTGTTCCTTTTTCTGGTGATTCAGGAGTACAAATACCCTACTTTCTTCTTAATTAAGTGTACTGAATTCGAAAGCTGGTGTGCTGTCATACTTGCTTTTCATCAGCTGGCTAAAACATAAGGATGAACCGTGTTCCAAAGGTTAACAATGGATCTCCATGGTTCAATGCACGTACAGTGACTTCCACCGGTTTAGCCAACATAGCTAGCACTGCTCTAAAATTTATGACTGTTATTCATAGAACATTTTGGATAACAATAGGGTTAATTCAAAGAATTGTATCAGAAAAGAGAAAAGCAACAAAGACATTGCCTGAAATAAAATAATTGTTATACACTGACAGTTTGGAAGTTTTTAGGTTTACTTACTTTAGAATATAGACATCTTAGAGCAGACA
>NW_022726878.1:0-522 GCF_011630105.1 Anneissia japonica
TGTGATGATGTTGTTTGTACTGTTCTTTAATTTTATTAAAGAGGGCCCCTGAATGTCAGTTAACCAACTGGGCTAAACTAGAAGAGTTACCCTCTTTAAAGATGGTTGAAATAAAAAAATAAAAAAAAAATATACCCACTCTGACCTAAGTCCCCTGTTACGCGCCTGGTGTTAGCGCCAATGTGTGCCCTTGTGCGGACAGGAGATGTGCCCCCCTCTAGCTGAAGCTGGAAACCTTGTTTTAGCAAAATAAATTGATGCAATTTGCTGTTATAGGCCTAATCAATAAATTCCTCATCAACCGATATAACCTTAAACATTCTTGGAATTGATATAACATTACTGATGTCGTACACACCCTTCAGCGTGAAATGTGGCTCTCTTTGCAAGCACATCTAACATCTAAAGAAAGAAGAGCTTAGATTGGTACCAGATAAAATAATTTTGTTATCAACATTAATACATTATATTAATCTTCATCTTTGTAAGCGCATACGACAGTGCAAATTATTTCTGTGACAG
>NW_022726879.1:0-1266 GCF_011630105.1 Anneissia japonica
AATAACTTCAACTCTATAGATATCATTTATGTAGACTAATTAATATTTTAACAGTTTAAAAAAAACCCACAACTTCAGCTCTATGTATATCATATTCAATAATGAAATATTTTAACAAGTTTATAAACATTATGCCAACTTTATATTTCGATATTATTGTATTCAATAATTATTTTAAGTTTAAGATTCATAAACTTAACTCTATGTGGATGATATGAAATAATGGATATGTAGATATTCCTACACTTATAAATTTGAATTGTTGAAAACGCACAAGTGAAGCAAGTGGACTGTCAATATTTAATAATTGAATATTTTGACTGTTTTGTCACCATAATTTACTACTGCAAGTCTCCTTGGATGATATGAAATGATGGATAATCCCTGTGGATTGTTGATTCCATCTTCTGGTTTATCAATTCTTTTAATGAAATTTCCATCACTACTGAATAGCTGTAGTTTGTGTTGACTTGATATAATGATGTTGTCATCCTCATCAACTACTACTGCACTTGGAGAATTTACCTTACCATCCTCATCACCTGCTTCAACAAGGACTTTTATAAACCTTCCCTCATTATTAAATAATTGTAATCTACTGTTGCCATACTCAAATACAAGAAGGTGTCCTTGGTTAGTAAGAGTAACATCACTGACATCTCTCATTTGACCTTCTTTTGTACCACTTGACCCTATTGTTTTGATGGTCTTGCCATTATTCATGTCAAACATGTACACACAGCTACTGGACAAACCTCCTGCATACAAAACATTTGATGTCTCATCTACATGAATGCTCCGTGGTGTATTCTTTTCTCCCTCACTAATTGTTTTAATCAGCTGACCATTCATATTGCATTTTCTGATAGGTGTATTATCATTGCAATCACTGAATGCTATGTTACCATTCTTCATTTTGTACATTCTGTTAACTTTCTCACCTTGTTGTAGTGTAACCTTACCAATATATTCTCCTGATTGCTTGTACTTGAGCATTTCATTTGTCAGACATGAAACCAGTAAGGAGTCATCTTCACACTTAACTACATCTATAATATATTTTGCATTTATATAAATAGTATTTACTAATCTTCCCCCTTCTACTTTGATTGTCATTGGTGATTGGTTAATTGGTTCATCATCAGCACTCACATCTAGTTTACAAACTCCTGGACTTGTGCATTTCTCTGTCACAAAATATTCTCCATTGTCATCTTCCTGAATTTGAGAGATTTTGGTTTCCCCTGCAGGATGTGTCCATGTTGC
>NW_022726880.1:0-956 GCF_011630105.1 Anneissia japonica
AATATCTTCCGATAGAATGCATCCTTTGGCCATGAGCAAAGACTTTGAAAATGTTCACTGTGCTAACAGTAGTGTTCATACTCACTGATAGTAACTGCTCTGTGCCCGTACCAAGTTTATTTGTATCAAGGAGTGTGTTTCGGAAATCTGCACCATGCATAAAGGGTTCTGTTTATTTTTTGATTTGCCAGAAAATATACTTTTTCCTTCAAACACCATGAATCTGTTAGGCGTGTCACTTGGATGGCAGCAATGTCACTATGTAGTAGGAGGAGTTCATTGTTGATAATAACGGCTTATTGTTCGCAGGTTATTATTACAGAAATCCAGTTATCATTGTGAAACATTCCTGCTGCTGCTCAGTTTGAAGTGGACGGTAGCTGTCCATTAAAGTTAAATAATATTTCCCACTGTCGAGAACAACCCCTTGCACCTGTTGGCTGTATGCTAATTTAGCTTTGTGTTTGTTTTATACTGGGGCATAGCTGTAGTGCAGCCCTCTTGGTCTTGTTGGAATAATGTCCAAAGAAAAATATGTCAATATGTTTGGTAACAAGTCCATTGCAGGAGTGTATAATAAAGTAAATTGTATACAGTACAGGTACTGTAACTCTGGATAAGGCTCTGCAGAGTTACTACTGTATATAGGTAGGTGGATGCTATTTGTCTGATCTTGTCTGATTTCCAGTGCTATAGAAATGAGTGGCATTTTAAAATGTTTTACCAGCTATCACTACTTTTCTTAAAATCATTTCTTTATTGGTTATCCAATTTAGATATGGCTGTTTTACAAAGTTGCTTGAAGACATTGATTGTAACCAAGGCGGACTAGATTGTTTCACAAGAAGCTATGAGAAATTTGGTTTGCATCAGACACAAAATGGGGGAATCGTGTGCAGGGAATGGGCACCAGCTGCAGTAGCAGTTTACATGAAGGGGGAATTCAGTAAGTATGG
>NW_022726881.1:0-637 GCF_011630105.1 Anneissia japonica
GTCTACTTACGGTACATTTACAGATTTCAAAAAGAACAAACAAAACGACACGTACACTGTAACAAAGGCGTCGGCATCCCATCCCACCTCCTCCTCACAAAAGAAATGAACGTACGCATCCTCGGGTAGAGGGGAAACCACTGCCAAAACTAAAACAACATCAAACAAAAACAAAATAAATGTTTTCATATCAATATCATAAAAAATATTGTCGATATTTAAGCACGGAGAAAATGAATCGGTTATGCATGGCTCATGGTAGGTGTAGAATTTTGTTGGACAACTCAAGTTTTGTTATCCTCTGTACCCTAAAGTCCTTGATTAACAAACCTCGCATGAATGTGTCTATTAAACAGGTTTTCTGATTGGTCAGACGGTTGGATTTGATTGACACGTTGGTCTATCGCTATGCTATAATAATTGACCTATTTAAATAAGTTTTATTTATTTATTTATTTGATTGATTGATTTCATAATGTGTTTATGCCATCCATACTCACGTCGGTAGATAAGTGCTGTCAATTCTGTACTAGAACACGACTGTGGTAGACACTCTCCTGCGCTAGCCTGTGCCTGTGGATTATTAAAATGAAATAAAATATCAATATGTGCATGGAAGGCCTATGTGTGATTTATC
>NW_022726882.1:0-969 GCF_011630105.1 Anneissia japonica
ACTCAATGGAAAAGACGATGTGATGTCAACGACTTGGTAGGCTTAGAACACAAATTTTATTCAAAACATATATATTTAAACCCGTCCTCGGGTCTTCTTCAGCATGTGTGACAAACAAAATATAAGTTGGCTATTACAATAATTATGATAAAAAGTAAAGTATAATATGATTGGTCGACGTTTTAATAGAATATGATGAACGTGGTGATTGGACAAAAAAACTAAGGGACGGAGTAAGAATAGAAATAATTAACAGATAAATTAATTGGGAACTGTAATTATAATTAGGCTAATATCAGTTTGGTAACACAGATCTCAGTCGGTAATAACAATAATGAAAATAAACAATGACATAGAATAAAGGAACCGCTAAGATTAAACCCCCTTCAACACGATAAATAGCAAATAAGCAAAACATGTTAAATAACAGGCAAATTCTATAACAAAGAGCCAGAAAGGCGGAAATAGAAACTCTTATTTGATATAGAGAAATACAGAAATATATATATATATATAATAGATATAGGCCTATATAATGACTGAATAAAAAGGTATATACTAAACAATAATAGGCAATAATAGGGGTTGTCGATTGGCGAGTAGAGGAAGACTGTCAAAATAAGTTGTGTGTAGTGATCACAGATGTTTTTGGATAAGGGGTGAGTGCATGGAAGTCCATGACCATGCAGTGGGATGCGTTGGGAGTCGGATTGTGGTCGGAGAGAGGAGATCCTGTCGGGAACGGAGGGAAGCTCTAGTAAACTGTGATTTAACTAGGCTGAAGGGGTATCCATGATTAAGGAGGTAACCAAGAAGTTTATAACAATGAAAGGTGTTCATCTGGCTCAGAACAAATCCTCTTTATGCGTATGATTTTAGGCGTAGAGGATGGGCACTGTCGAAATTGAGAAAAGAATGGCTGTCAGTAGGTTTAGTGAAGATAATGAGTGTCGTTAAAAGTGAAGTTGT
>NW_022726883.1:0-977 GCF_011630105.1 Anneissia japonica
AACTTTATGACAATATTTTAAACTTCTGTTCTGTATCCTGTTGGTCGCTACCAATGTTTGGGTTGTAAAGAAATTTTGATGGGTTGTGCCGTCGCTTCAGATAAAAACAAATTGATGGTAACAAACAAAAGTGCCGACAAAAGAATGCCAACAAATGAACCCCGATGCACGGTTCCACAAAATCGATACATGCTATTTAGCCGATGGCTTTCGTTGATGCTGATTGGTTGGTCGATATCGGGGCGCTTTACCGATTACATCGAGGAATGCTACGCTATTGCGACGATTGCATTAAAAAAAAAAAAATTGTAGCGATTCTTTTAGAAACCAAGGTTTTAGCTTGATGAAATTTACCGTGTGAATACACTTCTGTTTTGATTAGAAGTCATTGGTAAATTTTTAGATAGAATCAAAAATGGTATTAGACAGGTTGCGACAAAGTTTCTAATACTATTCCACGACAACGCGGAGATGTGATGGCTGGGTTTCAATCGTGTCTATTATTCTGGAGTATAAGACGAATCTTAAAATAGCAAGGTAGGATGAAAAACGTGGGGTTGCCTTATACGCGCATTATATACATTTCTGAATTTTCTAAAATCACTACTAAAATATCTCCAGTCGATAATTTTCCAAAAATCTTCTCAAACTCAGGGATCGTCTTATACGTGATCAAATATATAACATTATTACTATCTAAAGTAGTCCAAGTATTGGAAATAGTCGCCCGTGTGCCTAACCTGAGGATTGCATTATCGTCACTCCAAAGTCGGACTGATTAAAACTTTCTGTCGAGAAGTAAACCATTGCACTAGCGAGTCTAGGTATTAAATTTGATGATCATTTTTGGTGTGACACAAAATGTACACATTCAAATATTAATTCCCAAAAAATGTTATTCTGAATCTAAATATAGTGCAGAATAACTTTATTTGGTGTAAATCTCGGGTAAGCATCTTATAGAGGGACATATTCCT
>NW_022726884.1:0-1002 GCF_011630105.1 Anneissia japonica
CGTTTAATTTCTTAGAAAAAAAAAACATACGTATGACAGTTTTGGTCACTCAGTTGCCATTCTCAAACTAACGTGTAAAAATCTGCATATCTATCTCCAGCTTGCCGACTGGTGGTATTGTGTCGGCAAACCTCTCCTGGTCTGATGTAAACAGGAGTCCCTGGGTCTTGTTGTGGGTCGACAAAATTGTTCAAACACATGGGACAATTGGTGTACTCCCTCGTCTCTGTTAATATTATTGTCTTTACTTCTGAACCATTTAGATCCTTATTCATCTACTGCCGACACCAGTTCCCCCTGTAACTTGTAGTATTTCCAATCTGGGATGTGGTTGTGTGTGACCATACAGTATGTCCAGTGATTGCTGATTTGTGCATGTCTCATTAAGAAGAACCCATGTTAGCTCTAGTTCGTACCCCTTTATTTATATTTTTCAACCTCATTTCATGTTCACCTAAGTGGTCAAACCTTTTACTATTAGTCGCAAATGACCACATAATAACTCTAAGGTGAGTGTTTGCTCATGGAATCTTGTTTTTCGGATGCACTAGTTCTCTCAATTTATTTTGATGTCTGAATCATGTATTAAAGTTGTGTGTGCTCATTCGATCTGATCTTTTCCGATAAACCACTGACATACAGAATCATGACAAAGCCCCTTTTGGATTTCTCTTTGGTACTTCACATGTGTTGTCTTTCTGTCTTCATGGTCCAAGAAATGTATGATTCCACTTGGAATATAACCATTAGATAGGTTAATTTGTTGAGAGGTTTGCAATTAAAACTTGGGTTTTGCAATTAATAATTGACATTACTTCGCAAAAAACTAAGCAGTTTGTGTTAGAAATTTGTCGGCCATTTCGAAATTCAAAATGGCCACCATTCTTGATCCATGTGTATATCACCATTCGACAGCTTGACATTGAAAACACAGGGCTTGGCTACCTAAATCATGTTGACCTGCTCTAATGGCACAGTTGTGTTTTTTTATTACTGTGAAAA
>NW_022726885.1:0-1158 GCF_011630105.1 Anneissia japonica
TATATATATATATATATATATATAGTATAAATGTGCATATTGTAAATATTTTGTTACAAAAAGCAACTCTGTACGACCAGTGGCATATTAAAATCACGCAAAGTTGAGGTCAAAGGTCAAAGGTCAAAAACGCAATTTCCGGTCATTTCTAGAGAAAACGGTCCATTACAGTAGATATAAATATGCATGTTTTAAACATTCTGCTGCAAAAAGCAACTCTGTTGCATATTTATGCTAATAAGGTCGGCAAAATGGCACTTCCGGTCATTTTTGAAGAAGATGGTCCATTAGGGTAAATAGAAACATGCATGTTCTGAACAACTTTAAGAAAGAAGCAACTTTCTACGATATGTGGTTACCAAGATATAAGTACCCTACATTTTCAGACCTAATTTAATTTGCATATTTCCGCTAATTTGCATATGAAGATGAGCGTAAAAAAATGGTGACTCACTTTATTCGATTCAGCATACTTCAAAGTATATATTTCATCCAAAATACTAAAATTATCACAAACATCCCACGGGAGCCTATTTTTGGACACATACCCCAGACTATGTGGGGGATAGGCAACTAACATTGGGAGTTGCAGTGATAACGTCACGCTTGACAATTAGTAGAGCTCTGCACAGCTAGTACACTATAGGAAAATTATTATACGAAGGTTAGATTTAATGCTTGAAAAAATGCAAGGCCCGAAGGAAATTTTTGAATGCATTAAATCTAACCTAAGTATAATAATTTTCCTATAGTGTACGATGCATGCTCTACTAATTGCTTTATAAGTCAATCACCGTCTTTTAATGTTAGTCTTTTGTTAATCAAATTTTGTAGCTGTCATTGGTTGCTATATGATCAGTAGAGTAGTGCCCAAGTGCGAGTCATGCGAGCCAATGTGCGAGTCATGCGAGCTAGCGAGCCATACATTTATTTATTTTTTACCCCCAGGTTATCCAGTTTTGCAAACACGTAGGCCTAGCCTATATTCTTTGGCTTATTAGATGCAAATAAATAACACACCGGGGAGCTTTGCCTGTGTAGTCCAGTCATGCGCAGTACATATACTTTTGGACTGGTTACTTTTTCGAATCGTCGATCCGAAAGTATGCAGCGCTGATAGATGTTGTTAAAATACAGACATACAGATACATACATACA
>NW_022726886.1:0-700 GCF_011630105.1 Anneissia japonica
AGGAGGCTGCCTGGGGCCTCGGTTGGGGTGTGCATTGCGCAAAGCCAATGAAGCTCTGGCGCCTATTATAGGCGCCAGAGCTGTTTACTGTGCTCTTTTCCGAGTGCTGTGCGTATTTCAGGACGAAAACGTTTAAACCGATTAAAAACGCAACTGTTTGTGTATTTCGTAACCATCTTAGTAACAAATCTATCGATTTTATACTGGTTAAACGGTTATCATAGGCTAAATTGATTGTGATAACAATACGTTGTTAACAATTGGACGCGTGGGAACCTATTAGGCCAAAATGTTTATTTAAATGCCAGCCGACTGATCTTCCATCATCTTTGCAGAATTTAAAAGTGGAGAAATGTTAATTTCATTCCTTAAAATAAATGTGAAAGGACTTTTATTATTTCCACATATATTTTGAAAATTCAGTGGCGGATCCAGGAAATTGAAATAAAAGGAAACCAAAGAGGAACTTTTACAGATGGAGAGTGTAGACCACCTCAACCCTACCATGCTTGGGGCTGAGGTAAGAAAATTGATGATTATGGCACCTCTAGTTGGTCGGAAATGGCACTCTCAGAATAAAAATTAATATTAGTTTTCGATAGATTTGTTACTAAGATGGTTACGAAATACACAAGCAGTTGCGTTTTTAATCGGTTTAAACGTTTTCGTCCTGAAATACGCACAGCACTCGGAAAAGAGC
>NW_022726887.1:0-445 GCF_011630105.1 Anneissia japonica
GATCTTGAGAATGGTTCCATGATGGACCCGAAACGTCGATCTTTCTTGTCATTAAAGTTTGTTTGAGATTATGTTCTTAATTGATTTAATAAATAAAAACCACAAATAATAATTTGATTTACTAAATTTCATTATGTAAAAATAGTTATGCTTTAACATAGATTAAAAATATGTTATGCCTTACTTATATTTAATATTTTTAATCTATGGTCTTTTTAATTAATTTTCTTTTTTTTATTGGAAATTCCGTAGTGCAGAGTAAATTTATCAAAACCCATTAGGTTTACAGTAATATGAAAAAAAAAATTTAGTTTATAGAGATATAATAGTATCTAAAATGATCTCAGTTTCCAAAGTTAAAGCAAAAGATCTAATCTAAACACACATATATTAGGCAGGATGTATTTGTTTGAAAAAGAACCCACTCTTTTGTGAAATTAAGAGG
>NW_022726887.1:463-647 GCF_011630105.1 Anneissia japonica
TTAAGAGGTTTATAGGTGAAAATTGTAAATTTAGAAATAAGTTTTATTTTTTCCTTTGAACTGAGATCAATATGTGATTTTTTTTAAATTTCTTTAAAAGCATTTGTTTTTTAACATTTACAGCAGATGCAAATAATGTTCTGAGAGATAATTGAAAAACAATGGCCATTGAATAACATTTTTT
>NW_022726888.1:0-795 GCF_011630105.1 Anneissia japonica
GACGATATATTTTGTCGGGGAACAAACAAATTAAAAAAAAATATTTACATGTAATATTCGTTTGTGTTAACTTTTTATCACAACAACAACAACAGCAGCAGCAGCAGCAACCTTCTCCCCCTGGACCCCCACCGGGGGCCCTAGGTGCCCTCCCCCAGCCAAGTGAGACTCGATTCGCTCCACTAACCCCCGTCGGGGCCTTTAGCCCCTCCGTCGGGCAGGTCCTGGCGCCACCACTGACATGGACATAATATAGGCTCAAATTTATTTTTTTTAATTAAATAAACTTTACTCTACATCTTCAGTGATATAAAGGTTTTTATATTTGAACTTATGGGTATCTCTTTACCCATAAAAATAAACACCTTCCCTAAATATATTCACCTAAAGAAGACCTCTAACAATAATGTCCCAGAGCGTTAATTCGAATGTGATATTACTTCTGAAGCATTAGTCCAGTCAAAAATCACCTTAAAACCCATTCAGTCCCATAAGCGCTTTAAGCGCTCTCTAATTATCGTCAGTAATTAATTAATTAATTAACAATAATTAAAAAAAAACGTATGTGCAGTAGCCTAATGTGTGCATGAATTTTCATTAAATATTCGAGAAAATATCAAAAATTTTTATAAAAAAAATGTTTCTTGGTGCTTTTTTAATTAACTTGAATGATTAGAGTAATTAAAAATATGAAATATGATCGTTATTTTTGTAATATGATACCCTTGAGCGGGAAGGCGCCGCCGTCAACACTGATGAATAAAATCGTCTAAAAATACACTTTTTTTTCAAAAA
>NW_022726889.1:0-1169 GCF_011630105.1 Anneissia japonica
TAGTATTATAGTACAGTATATAAAATACATAGACTTTTACTGTTTAAACCTCACTAAATAATAATATTCTTGATACTGTATTATGCAAATGTGTTTCACACTATGTAAACATTTCATGTTACTGTATCAATGACAGTGTTGCATATGGCTTTGTATGGTATGGTATTAGACTATCTAAGCTTCAATTCAACCACAATGCAATACAGGTTAAAACAAATATGCTGGTAGATAAACATAAAGCTTATCATATGTATATTGACTGAGAAAAATTCATAGCATGACATATGCATGCTAAAGATCTTTGAAAGTGCAATATTAAAAATATGCAAATCCTATTATACAAAATGATGGTGTATAGTAATACTATATAATATTGCCAAAATGCCACATTTCTTGTAAAATGTATTATTTGATTAAAATAAATCTATTATAATGTTATATATAAACATCTTACTGACTATAGAATTACTGTAACATCCGATAATCGAAGGCCTACAGTAATTGATTTTCTGGAACATCTACAGTAATTGTTAAAACAATATAATAAGCTACAATGCACTACAGAATGCATGCTAAAACACATCTTTTTATATCATATGAAGCGCTTGTATAATGCTGTATGAACAATTATCTTTTTGTTTTTATAATTAGTGATCTTTTCATAGTGCACAGTAGACATCAAAATATGAACAGAATACAAAAAAAGATGACAAGGGAAAACCTAAAAAAATAAGCTACCTTCTGTATATAGAGGAAATAATATTTATATACTGTAGCAATAAACTATTAAATTTAATAACAAAAAACAAATGACAATTAATTACATAGACAACCTCGAAAAACATTTTTCTGGGAGACTAAAATGTTCCCTGCAGAAATAATGTTATCGATTGCTATAAAAAATAGTGTATACTGTACTATCACAGGTTTATAGTACAGCTATCTGTTGCATAGTTTACAGTACTGTACAGATAGCATATTGTACAGTGCAACAGTGTAGGCCTACTAGTAACTTTTATATATTGCACACTATAGGAATAGTAGCATACTCTAGTACACTACTGAACACAGTAGGAGTATTGACTGCACTATAGGAATAATACCAGAATTCGATCCAACTCGGCCACAAGTCAACTCGGCCACAGTCAACTCGGCCACAAGTCAACTCG
>NW_022726890.1:0-537 GCF_011630105.1 Anneissia japonica
TGGTGTACTGCATAATATATTTGTTTCATTAGGCCAAAAAAAATAAATGTTCTGTCTCTGGTCCGTGCGCGCGTCGATTTAAACCATACGCATCAATATTTTTAATAAAAAGAAAATAAATAGTTTTCTTGAAGTTGTAATAATTATTTTACTTGAATTTGACTTTAGAAAGGCATTCGTCATCTGCGCATGCGTAAACTTTGTATCGCACGATATTTTCTCCACTTTCTGTTTTTGTTTATAAAACGTGGTGTGTGATGAGTGCATGCTTCGCACGATGGGCTGTGAAATGACTTAGGCCTAGAATTACCAATATATTAAGCTTAATACGACTGTTATTAGTCACCATAATAATAGAATGATTGTTTAAAATAGATAAACATACTTAATAAGTATTTTATTTTCCTAGATTTTATTAAACTAAACTGATGTTGAAATTTTTAGCGTATAGCGCGGCCGTCTAGCATGAAACGGGGATTTCCCTAGAGCAGGAATACATTGTTTCATTGCGGTAGCCTGAAGTTTACACGCATTTCC
>NW_022726891.1:0-677 GCF_011630105.1 Anneissia japonica
AATACCTTAAGGGCGTAGTGAAAAAAGCCAACTAATCAGAGTGGAGAGGTGCTATAAAATATGGCTCCAAAAAATAAAAATATAAACCAAGATGATAACAACCGGGATTGTAATAAATGACATAAATAAGTTTAAAATAGGTATAAAATATAAAAATAATAAATGGGAATGATCGTATATAATGGATAAAAGATCGTGATAGTACTACCAAATATGCCACATCCACTATTATTCGTCTTGCAGAATTGGTACTCCGAACTGCATCTTTTAGTTTTAATGGAACTTTCTACAGACAGCTTTCAGGAGTTAGTATGGGTACGCGTATGGGTCCAAGTTTTGCGTGCCTGTTCATGGGATACCTTGAAGAACAAATATTTGAACAGTTTACTGGCACCACACCACCCTTCTTCAAGCGTTATATTGACGATTGTATTGGGGCCGCATCTTGTTCAATAGAAGAAACGATCGCTTTCATCAACTTCGCTAATTCATTTCATCCAGCGATAAAATTCACGCACGATATATCATCAACCAGCTTGCCTTTCCTGGATATTGAACTCCATATCAAGAACTCTGCTCTGACTACCACTGTTCATTATAAGCCTACGGACCCTCACACATTTCTGAACTACCGATCATCTCATCCTCCTGCTTGTAAGAACTCTATACCATACTCA
>NW_022726892.1:0-722 GCF_011630105.1 Anneissia japonica
TGTACATTTCAACAATGGCTTCTGCCTTGAAAAGACCAAGACAGTGTATTTCCATTGATACGATAGGGTCGTGACAAAGTGCGAGCCAGCGAGTCATGCGAGCCAATGAGCGAGCCATGCGAGCCAGCGAGCCATGCGAGCCATACATTTTTAAGTTATAAAATTATAGCAGTTTATGGCCTAATAAATATAACTAGAGTTACAGGCCAAGGCTTAGGCCTAGGTTAATTTATTATTTAATTAACTGTAAAAATAATAATATTTCGTCTCCCTCTGGACAAGACACTGTAGGCGTCAAACTGCCCAATTAATTAAACATACCGTAAAGTGGGGTAACTTCGGTCACCTAAATACAGTACCATACCCGTTATTACCCTCTTTTCTCTAGGGTCTCGTACTATAATTTTTATTTTATTGATGATAACTAATGAATATGTAATTAATACAACATATTATAACACAATTAAAATATATTATTTACTAATTTGTGAAATAATAGGACCTAAAAATTGAATTATAGTGTAATTTTAGGCAATTTATTAAATAATTCAGAAAAAATAAAATATTATTTTTCTGGCGGACGATGGGGATTCAGAATACTTCTATAGAGGTCAAATGTCAAGAAAGCCTTTCTCTTTAGTTGATTCAACCTCCTTGGTTGATTGCAGTAGCGAATTTGTCAAAGAAATTATCCAAGCTTTCCTTTCAAATTTGATTTGCAA
>NW_022726893.1:0-227 GCF_011630105.1 Anneissia japonica
ATTTACGAACCCAGTTAAACTTATTTACTAGCCTATTTCAACGTGCTAATTATTACATTTAGGTGTCGCTTGTTGTAGACTGGCATAGTGTTTGCGGAAATAAATACCATTTTATACACATGCGCAGATCGATTCGCCAGCAGCGAGTCATCGCCAGCAGCAGCGAGCCATCGCCAGCAGAGAGATGTCACTGCAGCAAAACACTATTGTATTAACGCTGTTCTAAT
>NW_022726893.1:293-815 GCF_011630105.1 Anneissia japonica
TTCGAAGAACATTTTATGCAGTTGTACTTCGCAGCACTTCACTTGCAATTTCTAGTTTGCTAAACCGCTGATAGCCCACGCTATTTGACTTCGATTCCACACCGTTGACAATGAGGGCTTCCTTTTATGATAGGATTTAATTCACTGTGGAAAACATCATGTGTTCTGTTTTAGAACCTTTGAGTTAAAACTCCGTGTCGGATTTTTTAAACCATGACTCTGGCAAACAGCCAATTTTGAAGAAAAATTGTTAAATTATTCCCAAGCAAAACAGATGTTTTTAACAATATACTATTTTCTCAAACAAAAACTCACCTAACAAATGACATACTTGATAAGTCTAAGTTCACTTGGAAGGGCGAAGCAATACATAGTATAGGCAGCTCATATAGCAGAGGTGTTTCTGTACTCATCAGAAACGGACTTGAGTGTGAAATTGTCAAAAAGTTAACTGACTCAAATGGGAGATTTATTTTTTTAAAATTAGTAATTAGTGGAAAACCTTTTTTAATTATAAATATT
>NW_022726894.1:0-537 GCF_011630105.1 Anneissia japonica
TCGTTGTACTTTCATTGATCATTTAATCAGCAAATCAATGAATGTTTTAGATTACAAGTTATCGTTCAATCTATCTTTTAGCTTATTCATGACTAATATGCATGTTTTTTTTTTGTTTTTTTTTACGTGATACCATTTTGCTTTGTACTAACACTTATCGGTGATAGTCATTGAACTATTGAACAAAGTAAACAGAGAGGCTACTGACGTCATATTGCTAAGTCAAAATAACTGTGATAACCATGTCAATGAAATGATATTTATTACTGTATATAAAATGCCAAGCTAAATCGTTTATATATATGTATATATACGTGTATATATATGTGTATATAAATATGTATATATATATGTGTATATATATGTGAATATATATGTATATATATGTGTATATATATGTGAATATATATGTATATATATGAGTATATATATATATACATACATATATACATACATTTTAGCGATGGTTAAAATATATCGTATTCACGTATACAAAAAAATAACATAATTTATGCTTCAAATTATATATATATATAT
>NW_022726896.1:0-698 GCF_011630105.1 Anneissia japonica
CATGTAAAAAAAATTTGGTGCTTTTGTCCGGAACGTCCACATCCAACTGCTAAGCTGCCGGACTTATCTGTTATACCAACTGTTAATGTATGTTTTTTTGGGGGATATTTTTTTATATTTCAGAGAATTCATTGTGGAAAATAGCTGCGCTGTTTCACCTGGGCATCTCGTGTTTTAGTCTTCTGGTTCTTATTTTACAAATAGTGCACTATTTTCAAGAAGAAATTATTAATCCTCTTCGATTCGAAGAAGGACGGTGAGTGAGGAGTTTTGATATATCATTCATAAGCTTGGTTTCCATACAATTGCTACATGCTGCCACCAACAGCTTTCGGTGATGCTGATTGGTCGGTCAAATCGGGAAGCCTTCCCTGTTTTGTCAGAGACTGCTACGCAGTACAACGATTGCACTGAAAACACTGTAGCGACAGTGTAGCGATTGTATGGAACCAAGCTTAAGACTACCACTATATTGCAACTTTTAATTAAGCATAATTGTAAAAAGATGTATTAAGTGTAAAGCTGCCTACCAAGTTGTTTATGTTGCTGATACAGATTTAGTTTATGTTGTACAAATTTCAGTACCCCGCGTAAGTATGTACATGGTTAACCATCTACCTCTTTTACGCGCAAGACCCATAGTGATACATTCTAAGAAAGTATAATACATACTCCAAGTATTGAAATACACGCCATCG
>NW_022726897.1:0-1571 GCF_011630105.1 Anneissia japonica
CTCTGCAGAAACTTCACATCGATCTTCGCATCGCGATGTAAAACAAAATGTCGGAAAACTTTTCCTAGACGCATGCGCATTTGCATAAATGTCTACACACACACATACACACTACACACAATAAAAAACATAGGAAATAGCAAGAGTGATTACAATAGTTCCTATTGCATTACATGCATAGGAACTAAAAAATGAAAATATACTTTAAAAAACAATTATATTAGAAAATTAGAAAACAAAGAATGAAGGGGCTTTTCTCACCTGTCCAGCCTTGCTATACCTGTGGCCAGCCAGTATCATGTGAAACGCGTATTTACGAGCCATTGGTGTCTTCATGTTGATAAAACAATGTGCACCCTGCTCTAAGAACAGGGCACTCCTCAAATCTGAGTCCTTCAAAAGAAAACATCACAATTAAATTGGCTGTGGAGGTACGAAAACGCCAATGATATTGTTTGCTGCATCACAACATCTGCTGAAAACTTCCTTATAGCATGGTAAACTAATTCCTCCATGCTTATAGTAACATAAAAACATACATTTGCATGAAAACAATGGTTGTATATGAACATCTTGTCTGAGTCAATAGAGGGCAGTATTCAGTAATTACCTCTCCAGTCATCCTGATAAACTCCATGGCTGCTTCACCATACAGGCCCCTTGCCTTCAGTGTCTCGGTACTCAGGAGAATCGCTCTGGTTGCAAAGCTTGGCTTCCTAAGAAATAGCCAAAAAAATTCAACAATTTAATTCTTTTTCTAATAAGCTTCATTATGAGAGATATAGTGAAAAATAGATATTTTGGTAATGGCAGTACTCATTTACATAATAATGATACATTGGACATCATTCTAATAAGTTTCATTATGAGAGATATAGTGAAAAATAGATATTTCTCATTTACATAATAATGATACATTGGACATCATTCTAATAAGTTTCATTATGAGAGATATAGTGAAAAATAGATATTTTGGTAATGGCAGTACTGTACTTATTTACATAATAATGATACATTGGACATCCGGACAACTTTTCAACATAGCTGTTTTTGGGTCTAGTAACATTGGTCAAAAATTGATTTCCAGAGGTTCACAATACCCCTTCTTCAAACTAAACTAGTACAGCATATAAAGATAGAACCATTCAAATAATGCGATTAGCATTTAAGGTATACCGGTACATGAGAGCTTTGAGTGAATCTGTCTTTATATATGGAACTAGTTACTGTACATTAGCTCAACCTGTCCTCGATAAACTAACGTTATGGTTATCTCACTATATTAATTGGATTAACACATTATCAAGGATAAGTACTGAGTGTTTAACACTGGTGTCCTTGGATTCAATTATAGGTAAACGGATTAGTTGCCTTTTTTATGAGGTTTTAATTGTTCTTTACCGCTGAAAGTGCGGTATTCTAACGTTAGTTTATGGAGGGCTGGTCGGCCTAATGATATGAAAGATAATGCTTATCTCAATTGAAAAACCACTACATTTAAGTTTGAAAATGTTTCATTGATTCTCTACATTATAGCTAAACTTACTTGCATGTGTTAGCATACATTGACA
>NW_022726898.1:0-936 GCF_011630105.1 Anneissia japonica
TCGGGGATAATGCTGCGACTTCGGTTGATCCCATAACGGTTGTTTCTGCGCCGGTTCGTTCTTCGCGGTTGTTCCTGCGGCGGTTTGAAAGTTGGCGATCGAACGTGTTATCGTTGTACCAAGAGTACATCTCGATCATCTTCTACGAAACGAATTTGAATGGTTTAATTTCCCTCGGTGTAACTTAAATAAGGTGTACTGCGCTGACGTCATGGGATCCTGATTTCGTCATCGGTTCCTGACTAACGGGGCGCCGTGTACGACGTCATGCGTACTGGGGCGATCGTCATCATGCGCCGACGTCATCGGTTCCTGAATAAAGTATTATTATGATAGGATGACGTCATGGTCCCCCGATCGAAGCATATAAAAGAGAACTTGAGTCGAGATCTCGACACTTCAACGAACTCTACTCATTCGATGCAAGATGGATAGCGAAGGATTTGTCACCTGCCCCTTCTCCCGAGACCACCGGGTGAAGTGGTCCCGATTTCATCGCCACTTCTGCAAATGCAAGGCACGATACGATGGAGACGAAGAAATAGAACTTTGCCGTTTGGGGTGTCTTACCGTCGTGGAGATCAGCAAGATGGCCGAACACGAGGAAATATGTTCGATGAGGCAGCTATACTTCCAACCTTCAAGTTCGCCGACGAGGCACGGAAGTCTCGCCCTCCCGACTTACGGGGAATATCAAGAGCCGGAGGAATACTGGGACCTAGAATGGCAACCTGAAATGTAAGTGACTCTCTTTCCCCCCTCTTCTCGTTTCGTTTTACTTTATCGTTTTGTAACAGAGCTAATCGTTTCAATACTTTTATTTTTTAAATCTCAGATTGGAGGACGTCGTTTTACCAGTGGAGGAGACGCCCGCCGAAAACTTTGCAACGGTCATCGCAAGAAGATGCGTAGTCCACAGGCGGAGCGACGATCCTT
>NW_022726899.1:0-2437 GCF_011630105.1 Anneissia japonica
CCCAAAAATTACGGTCAGGTAGTTAAACATCACCTACAATCACCTTATTTTGCGAATTAGCACCCCTCAACTGATCATCGAGTCCGCCCATTTGACCTTCGAGCCCCCCATCAGTATCCCCATTTCAAGACCTAGATACGCCACTCTACCTAAGTATCCAGGGGCGTGTCTATCTCACTGGGTTGCCATGTCTTGTTGCATTTTCATCCAAAATGCACTGAATACTAACGTTGATATCTGTTCGAAAATTTTTACTTTCCCACAGCTAGTGTAAATACAAAGCTTTCTGAGAGTCAATATAAGTCAAATAAATATATAGCCATAATATACATTTATATTGGATCTGCTTGTTAGCAATAAACAAACGAAAAACAAATTGTAGGCCAACATGTAATTATAACTGGTGCATGTTGTATTAACATGACTGTGTATTTACACTGTTTATAAATGATTGAATCTCCCTTGTGCAACTGTCTGTCTGTAACCCTGAATATACAGTATATACTTGTTAACATAAACAAATATATTTACTGTCTAGCCATACATATCTGATTTTCATTAAATTTAATACTCTGTAGTTCGGCTTGAAATACGCTTGTATTGAGCATTGAGTTGTAATGTATTTACGACAGCAGCCTGGTTTTGCTATACTTAATTCAGCCGTGATCACATATGGCAAGCAGTGGATATTACAAATCAAACTATAAAATGAATGTGTTTTAACGTCTAATATTTGTGTAAATTTAAATTGAAATTACCATATTTGAGAATATTGAGTACATTGAAACATATGTTCTGCCTAAAAATTACCTTTTTTTAAAAATCAGTTTTACGAATCTTATTTACGGTACTAAATAGGAATAGGCATACAGCATAAACTATATAAAAAACCAGAGGATCCACTGATTAGTTTTAAATAAAACAAAAGACAGTAACTCCGAAAAGAGACAGAGACATTTTGAGATTCAACCTTTTGATCTATTTGATCATTTTCAAGAATACTGAGGAGAAAATCTCACCCATCCACATATGTTTACAATATTTACAGAAGTATAACAGAGCAGGGGATTGTCTCCTGGTGTACTGCCCAATTCATTCACCACCAGAAGGACCCCATTGGAAATAAGTATCTCCGGACTTTCGTGGGTTATCCTTGGTGTTTACACCAAGTAAATCCAATCCAATAGCTGAAAAGCAGCCACATTAATGACCCAACCAGCAGTTTCCTTCCTCACTAATACATTTAACAAACATTTATTGGGTTTACATCATGATTCAAACCCATGTTTTTGGAATTGGAAGGCTAGCATCGTACCGTTAAACAACAGCTGCACTTTCAGTTCAGTGAACTTTAAAATGTTCCTATTGTTTTAAGACATTAATGACTCGGTCATTTGTTTTTTTCATGAGAAATTACATAAGCAAGTTTTCTCCCTTAAGCCCTAGTTAACTTAACCCTTTTTTCATCAAGAATGCCTTTGGAGATAAATCTGCCTTGTATGCGTTGAACAAATAATGTACACTTCATGACTGACAGACAGGTAGAAATTTTCTATGACAATAACCTGATATGACAGAAGAAAACTGATCCCAATTGTTCACAAAGCGATAAAACTTGTTGAGTTGGCATTCCCTAGCGTATCAAAAGCCATGTTTGAATTAATGTAACTGTTAAATTTATTACTACACATGTTATGCTTTTGTTGCAATGTCTAATAAATTGTACACTTCAATTTCTTTTAAACATTTACATGATGAAAAAATGATTTGCAAAAAAAAAATATGGTAATATATTCTGCAATAAATATCCAGGCCAACATGAGTGTATAAGGATGCAAACATGGTTTTTATATCATTGCAGATGACATACCAAGATCCATGCAAGATGATGTACAAATAAAAAAGTCAAATGAAGGTATAGAGAGCAGGCATGCTAAGCTTAACATACCAAAGAAGAAGGACATAAATGGAAATGCTGAAGCTAAGTAAGAACTGCCTTAAAATATGGAAATATAAAAAATATATATATATTTGGTTTTTTTAAATGTTTATTAGAACCATCATTATGCTATTGATCAATCAATTGAAGTATTTTATTTATTTATTCATTTATTCTTTTATTTGTTTTTTTAACTTATAATTTATTTACTTAATTGTGTAAATATGTAATTAAATATTTAATTATTTTGTTAATTATGAATCTGTTTTTAAAAATAAAAATGGCCTACAAATCTATTCTTATTTTGGTTATTTATTTTTTCTTTACTCTCTACCCTGTTTCTGAATCCTTCCCTTATTTCCTTGGCTAGAATTAGGATTTACATTATTTGTTATATTTGTGGCGTTTTCTTGTTATGTACAGCATTTCAGCAACCACATAATTTATTATTTTCAGCTATCTATACAAAACATACACCATATATTGCCCTACCATTTA
>NW_022726900.1:0-585 GCF_011630105.1 Anneissia japonica
ATTCCAACGTAGATAAAAGTTACCATCATGCCTGTAACAATCACCGCCCATGCAAGCCTATTAAATGAATGGGGTTTAAAATGTGGTTTAAAAGGCTTACCGATGTAACAAAACAATTACTGTTTAATAACATTATTCACACATATATTAATGTGTTTATAATGTAATTAACAGACAGCAAAAAGAATGTAATACCAATATTCGAAATTGAACATGTAATAAAATAGAAATAAATTAAAAATATTACAAAATAATAGCATATGAATTATAAATTACATTGGTCTATGATTATGTAGTCTCTAATAAAAAAAAAATGAAGATGTGCTCCGGCATTACTTTTAGCATCTCCTGTTAAAAATAGTTAGTAGTTAATGCGGTATTTCCTTATGTTAAAATTATTAATTTATATAACGTAATTAAAATGTTGTTATTCTGAATCTCATGATTATTTCAGAAGCATTATTTTTCTTATGGTCAAGGATTAATTATATAATAATACACAGTAAAATAAATTGGAAATAAAGAAATATGTATAAAGAATTACAGTATAAAGTAGTTAATAGCTAAAAAAAAAAAAAAAAATTA
>NW_022726901.1:0-522 GCF_011630105.1 Anneissia japonica
ATGTTTTTATATTATTTACTCTGTATTTTTATGTATACAATTTATCTGTAATGTTAATCACGGTGTGTCCCGCTTTTGAACAAAAAGTCCTGCTTTAAGATTCAATGTGTCCCGCTTTTGGACGTTGAGGGGTTGGAATGTCTGACAGCGGTCATCCGTTCTGCGAAATGCCTAGGCAATTAGGTGGTATATGCCAGGTTCTCGAAAATTTTCGTTTGAAATTTAGCGAAAATGGTGTCAGTTATCCATTTTACACAAAATATAAACGCTTCCCTTCAAACACCTCTTTCGAATAAACCCTTCTCTAGAATCGCATAGGGTGTCTATTGTTACAGCCAGGCCCGTAGGCAGGATTTTCGATGGGGAGGTGCGTTTTACAACCGGAGTGGACCTTACGATGGGCGACTGCCTAGGGATCCCTGCGAGGTGGGGCGAATCTTCTGGAAGCTCTGACAAATTAAGGGCCCTTTTTAATGGATTTCTAAAATCCATAATTTGTAATATCCTATTTCAATTTTCATT
>NW_022726902.1:0-592 GCF_011630105.1 Anneissia japonica
TTAAACAAAATAATTATGATATTGTTGTACATTTGCAGGACAGTGCAGAGACTCTGCACTTGTTATAACACATTGGATAGATGAAGCTAAATATTTGCTTTTAATAAAGAAATATACTTGCACATTTTACATGCGTACCGGTACATGTTCATTTGTAAAACCGTCCATTGGTTTCATATTTGTTTGCTTTTGTTCATAAATATTTTGTTCATTACAACATTATTATCATTTGTCCATGTCCGTCCGATACGTTTGTTATTTGTTTGAGAAATGTCAGTCTTATGTTGGCTTTGTTTAATTGTTTGAATCATGTCCGTCTTATACGTTCGTTCTTTTAAGAATTTTTTCATGTTCGTCTTATGTTTTCATTATTTTATTATTTTTTTAATTTTGTCCGTCATATCGTTCATGAATTAGTTCATGTCCATCTAATGTGTTTGTTGTTTTATGTGTTTAAATCATACCCATCTTATGCGTTTGTAATTTATCTGTTTGAATCAAATCTTATACGTTCGTTCGTGTATTGTGGACTCGCGATCAAAGGCTGGCAGCAGTGTGGCGGCTGGTTCACAATGCTAAAACCCTGGAGCGT
>NW_022726903.1:0-746 GCF_011630105.1 Anneissia japonica
CCTTCTTGACAAGGAAGTGGGATGCTGATGAAGAAGTGGACAAGAAGCATTGGGTAAGGACCTCACCTGGTTCTTCACCTCAACCACATTTACAATCTTACCAGTGATTCCATTTCATAGTTCCGTGGTACCTGACAATTACTTATTTCAATTAACTTATAATTTTTTTTATTTATTTTTTTATTTTCTATCTTCTGATTATGTCTTAAATTGTTCAGTTTTTACCATATTGAATGTAAAATACAAGTTTCTGTGGTATTATTAACAAATAACAAATAAACCTGCCTGATGTGACTACTTACTATGGATTATAGCCCATGATGGTTCAATGTGATAATACTGTACGTCAATAAACGTTAATTTAGCTTCTTTGCTTTTTCTTTCTCCTAGGGTCAATTCCCATCGTTTTTCAATTTTTCTAGCACTTTCAACTCAGATTCCTTTAAGTATGATCAACTTGCAAACGAAGACTTTATTTATATGAGGTGGAAGGTAGGTGAATCCAGCTTTCTTCATTAAAATCTTACCAACATCACAAGTGTTGCTAAAATATAGGGTGTGGTGTCCATTCTCGATGTGTTTACAAGGAAAATAGTTTACTCATTTTGTGATAATTACTTATTTGCATATTAGAGAGGATAGGACAGTGACTACTGCTGTAGATGACTGTAGTCTCAAAATCATTTTTCACACCCGAGATCGACATTTGGGGTCATGTCGAAGTACAGAGCTTCATTGGGTGTGTA
>NW_022726904.1:0-511 GCF_011630105.1 Anneissia japonica
CCACCATGGTTGAGGCTGAGATGCGAAAATTTGAGAAATAGTACCTCAAGCTGGCCGGAAATGGCACTATCATTCAAATATCATCACCATGTGATCTTTTATCAACGATTTTCGGCTTTCATAGAGATCTAATAATCTGAATTGTAGACCCTACCATTGAAAATAAAGCTTCATTGTCTTTGATGTATTTACTTTACATTACCTAATTCGTGTGCCGAATCTTATACTTTTTCTCATACTTCTCAAATTATAACATCACACGCGCACTCAAGTCACGATTAGCAGCACGAACCACTAATGTAACTACAATATCATGCGCTGGTTGCGTTCCATATATATTTTAGGTCGAAGGTCATTATTTAAAAAGCACATGTTAGAATGTTGATACCGTGTTGGTTGCGCGCACAATACAAACTGTTATGGAGCCCACTAGAAAACTGATCGTGGATCTTTTCGAAATAAATGCCCTAAAATTTGGCAAGTTCACTTTGAAGAGTGGAATAGAATCTCC
>NW_022726905.1:0-1554 GCF_011630105.1 Anneissia japonica
AACCCCCCCCCCCCTGCCAATAATGAAGATTTAGAATAAATATAAAATTTTATTTTTGGCCAATTAGCGCACTTGCTGCCACAAAAAATGGAAGTTTTAGAAAAAATCGAAAGTATTTATTTATTTTTATTATCCGAAAATAAGATCTGTATATTTCTTCTTAATTAATTAATGCTAATATAAATTTAAATCATTTAACCATCCCATTACTACGCTGTTTACATTCAACAATAACCTTTTATTTTAATTTCTCCTCCATCTGGATGTTTTTGGCAAAACCATTTGCTAAATAAGACTAAAAAAAAGTTTTATTTTTATTTTTTTTTTTCGCCCTCTTCTGACGATATTTAAAAAAATAAATTCAGCAAATCAAGGTATAATGAAGTCTCGCCTAAGTAATGATGACATGGATTTATAGTGCGTTTGGTATATTTAACAGGAGATTGATTTCATTGGGAAGTCAGCATTGATTGAACAGAAAAGCAAAGGAGTTGAGTCGAAGTTAACACAGTTCCTCCTGGAAGACCATGACCTTGATAATGACCTTTGGCCATGGGGAGACGAACCGATTTACCGGGACGGCAAGTTTACCGGAATGTCAACCTCCAGTGGTTATGCTCCGACACTCGGCAAGATGGTCGTAGTAGGTTGGGTGACCAATCAGAATGAGCAGACAGGACAGCGAGACATTGTGACCAATGACTTTGTATTGAAAGGTCATTATGAGATTGAACTATCGGGTAAAAGGTTTCACGCTAGAGGGAGCCCTTACCCAGTGAAGCTGCAGCTCAAACAACCTCAGTTTGGTTAACAACTGTAATTGTATCATCATACTGTATAATTCTGATAGAAACCTTGGGTCAATCAATCAATCAATCAATCAACCAATGAACAGAAATTTGTAAAGCGCAATTATCCATGGCAG
This sequence comes from Anneissia japonica, assembly GCF_011630105.1. Lineage (NCBI taxonomy): Eukaryota > Metazoa > Echinodermata > Crinoidea > Comatulida > Comatulidae > Anneissia > Anneissia japonica. The sequence continues at coordinate 926 of NW_022726905.1, forward strand.
ATTTGATCGGATAAAAATAACCTCCGACTTGGGATCATTAAGACAAAAGTTATACAGTAAGCCACTGTTTGATATTTACAGTACACTGTTCTAGTGATTTGATTGCTGATGGAAAATTGTTCTTTTTAAATGAAAGGTAGATCTATGTGTCATCGGCATACTGGTGGAATTCTATATTGTGATGCCTTATAAGTTTACCAATAGGATCAATTTAATAGAAAAAAGCAAAGGCACAAGAATAGATCCCTGGGGCACACCTTGTTTAGGAGCATAGCAGACTTTGATTGCTGAATTGAAGTCATTAATTCTTTGTTTAATTTTTGCAGGGAGTTGTTATACTACTGTAGTTCAGTTGTTATAATTCAGCAATTGAAGTCTGAACTATAACAACTCCCTGATTTTTGTGTCTAGTGCCCTTTTAGGGGCCTACTGGGTTTCTATTTTAAGTTTTATGTTAATTTGAAAAAAAAAATGTTGTGAACTACAGTATCAATAAAGGAACTTTCAGGGATAATTTGTATGGTTTTGTTTTTTGAAGTCATAATTCAGGTAGGCCTTCAGGGTCTACTGGGTTTCTATTTTAAGTTTTACGTTAACTTGAGAAAAAATGTTGTAAACTAGAGTATTAA
>NW_022726906.1:0-683 GCF_011630105.1 Anneissia japonica
TTCTGAAGTTCTTACATTCTCATGGGTTACACCCGTTACGTTTAAATTTAAATTTTCTATATTATGCATAAAAATGATGAAATAAGAAACACATCAAATCTCAACCCAACAAATCATCTATGTAAATTTCGTCTAGGTATTCATCGTCTGCAAATTGAGCATCTTCATTCATGGTGTCTTTATCATCTCTGTTCTGACAGTACATTGACAAAGATCGGAGCATTTCATGTTCATTTTATTGCACTGACATCTGCCTTGATTGCACCCGGTCTTACAACCGCATTTGATGATCTCCATTAAACTATGCCTACTATATTATTTAGAATATACAATTTTAATTTATAAGATTAATTTTTACATGAACATAATAATTCATACTTAAACAATATATTCAATCTAAATGTAAATATAATGACATTAACGAATAAATAACAATAATTAAACGTGTACATAGTATCTATCACTACTACAATAACAAAATTAATATTTTTCAATCTTATAATCAATTTTATATAGCCGGAGTTAGTTTCGACCTAGGCAAACCTTTGCTAAAAAGGTACACTTTCTCCATCAAAAGGCTTTTTCTATGAATGCAATGACCTGTTCGAAGCACGAACTCTGTAGACCAAACCCAGTACCGTTACGATTTTCAATCGTACGGGAAATCCACTCACGAAGCTAAG
>NW_022726907.1:0-1048 GCF_011630105.1 Anneissia japonica
GCATGATGTGAAGTATACCTCTGTAAGTAGTTTTGGTATGTAGGGTACTGGTTAGGATAGGTTGTCATGGTAATTGAATAGGAATCTGAATAGGAATCTAACCTATTACCTTATAGTTTCAATCACGTGACTTATTGTAGGATATCATTACATCTTCCCTCTTTTGAAATTAAAATATTTTATTTTTATACTACAGTTCATGCAATTGAGTTTATAGTTTCAATCACGTGACTTATTGTAGGATATCATTACATCTTCCCTCTTTTGAAATTAAAATATTTTATTTTTATACTACAGTTCATGCAATTGAGTTTATAGGAGTATTATACTTAATTAATCAAAAATTATACTTAATTAATCAAAATTATTTGAACGAATTGTTCACGATGCGGTTTACAATCATTTAAGTTCAGTTATTACTCCGGTTCAGCACGGGTTCATCCCGGGAAGATCATGTCAGACCAACCTTGCATTGCTTCTTTCTACAGCATAAAAGGCCTTGAATAGTAAGAAGCAATGTGATGTGATCTACACTGATTTTTTAAGGGCATTTGACTCGGTCCCCCATAATTTTCTTATTTTTAAGATTTCAAAGTTTGGGATATCGGGTAACCTTTTGAAGTGGTTTGCTGATTACTTGACCGATAGACATCAGAGGGTGGTCATAAGTGGAACTTGCTCCGAGTGGCTTCCAGTACTTTCTGGAGTTCTGCAGGGGTCAATTCTTGGCCCGTTGCTTTTTAATTTATATATCAATGATCTCCCTTCTATTTTCAAGTTTTCTCAATCACTTTTTGTTTGCTGACGACCTAAAACTTTTTAAAGTAATATCCTCACTTCAAGATGCTCAATTATTACAAGATGATTTGAAGTCACTTACGAAATGGTCGGAGTCATGGAAGCTTTCCTTAAAAATTAGTAAATGTAAATCTTTGTGTATCTCACTTAAAAGAAAACCTATTTTATTTACATATGAGTTGAACAGTCAGGCACTAGATTCTGTTACTTTTCATAAAGATTTAGGTGTTTTAATTGATAATAAGTTAAA
>NW_022726908.1:0-2204 GCF_011630105.1 Anneissia japonica
TTTGACCAGTATTTAATCAAAGCTATGGACACAATTCTAGTCATGATATTTGCATTCATACAGACTTAATTTACAGATGAATCACAGTCAGCACCTCATTGGATTATATAGCCAAACTCATCAAAGATAATTCAGAGGAATACAATCAGTAAAAACATTTGTTTTGATACTTCAGGTACTACCATTAGGACCTAGAAACTATGGTTGATCTAAAAAAAATGTACATTTTGCAGTCTCACATTTAAGCCAAGTTGGCAGTACAGTATGAGTACTATACGTATGGTTTGAGGCAAAACAATTAATTTAAATTATTAAAATATAATTTTATTCAACTTTTACTCAATTTAATATAAATTTAAATTTGCTTTCTATGTTAATAGGATTATGCCATGTACTGTAGCATAGAAACCTGGGAAAAGTCATTCTTGCAACAGTCTGCAGTTAATTTTGTACTAGACCAATATCATGTAAAATCATTCACATTATTTTAGATACTCATCTATTAGAATACCTCCGGCTCCAGACAGACAGACAAATCTTTTAAAATCTAGCACAAAAACACAAGTGAAATAGACAGCATCAAATTCAAACTGCTCACAAACATACAGTAATACCTTGCTAATATCAATTCGGAAATTATTGCCATGCCCATAGTGGCAGACTCATGGGAGGGGAGGCCAGTCAGCCCGGGTGTCCCTAAATTTTGCAAAAAATTAAAAAAATAAATGAAGATAAACAAGAAAATTTTAAAAAAGTCTAAGAGAGCCATTTCTGGCCATCTAGAGGTGCCATTCTCATAATTTTTCTTACCTCAGCCCCAACCATCTATGAAAGTCCCTCGCTGGGCCCCACTCTACCTTAATCTCCAGTCCCTTAAGGCTAGACGTGATAGTATTCTACTTACTTTCGGTAAAAAATTATTAACATCAGTCAAATATCGAAAAATGCTCCCTCCTATTCGTAATACATCTAGAGTTCTCAGAAACAGTTCCACAAATAAACTTGAATTTAGTAGACCTTTGCCCAAAACAGAACGTTTCCGAAAATCACCCATCCCTACATTAGTGCAATTAATTAACAATGAATTAGATGCGTAGGCTGGAATTAATCCTTCGACTGTTGAATTGTGATTTCCTTTTTTTTTATCTGTTGAGATACTTTATTCCTTTATTTCTATAATAATGATGGTAATATTGTAGTAGTAATGGTGGTATGATGGTAAGAGTGATAATTATGGTGATTATTGTTGTTATTATTATCGTTGTTATTATTATTATTATTGTTATTATTATTATTATTATTATTATATATACATTTATATAATTTCGCTGATGATATTTTTAATCTCTTGCTTATCTTGTTTGTTTCATCTTTTTGATGTTTGTAAGCTCAACGTTTTCAGCTGCCTGGCTGCTTGTTGTGCAATTTTATACCATAATAATTTTTTTTTTTAAATAAATGAAGATAAAAAAGAAAATTTTAAAAAAGTCTAAGAGAGCCATTTCTGAACATCTAGAGGTGCCATTCTCATAATTTTTCTTACCTCAGCCCCAACCATCTATGAAAGTCCCTCGCTGGGCCCCACTCTACTTTAATTTCCTGGATCTGCCCTGACATGCAAATTTGCTTCACAAATTCTGAGCCTGGATGTTCCTTCAGTTCAGAATACTGGTCATTTAAAGTTTATCCTCACCGAAACTAAATTGTGCCCAAATCAAAATCATCCTATGAAAAGGGTGCTGGTCTCAACTCCACTCTCCCCCTATCCCCACTCACCCCAGCATTTATCCTTGCCACCACAAAGTCCCCACTGAAATAATTCTTTCATAGGATATCACAAACTAAAGAAAACCAACCAACATTTGTGACTTCTGCTGAAATTAAACATCCAAAGCTTTTGGTTGTTGATTGGCTGATGTAACATACAAATATTAACAAACTTCAATCAATTATTACTCATAATTGAGAAAGAAATACTCAACAACGGAGTAGGCCAATTTACAATCAATAAATATTATATTACAAGAATTACTTTAATTATATAAAGTCCAGTAAATTTATCAATGATTCTCTGTAAAATCATCATTCGTAAAATTGGTCTTAGTAAAATGGCCCATCGAGAAAGATGCAAGTAAGTTAAAAATGGTAAAAAACACCTCTCCCATCCAACCAATATTAAAAATATAATAACCATAATTACTGTA
>NW_022726909.1:0-530 GCF_011630105.1 Anneissia japonica
ATTCTATAGTTACCCTGTCAATTGTTGCTCATTAACCAATTGTTTTTTACTGTAACATATTTCAATTCTCTGAATTTTCAGATAAGTGTTGGCACATCTCACAGATACGTGTGAAAATCATTCATCCCATCGATCATTTTTGGCTATCAAAGAAGAGAAACCTGTGCTCACAACTACAGAAGGATGGATCAGCCCTGGTAATACAAATACAAGGTAATTACAATGTGAATTGTAAACATTAAGCCTAAAGATAAGCCTTGTGGTCAATTACATGAAACATAATTATTTGGGTTTTTTGTGTTGTTGGCCTACAGTAGAGTTTGATTGATTGATATAGTAGCACGTCATACTGTATTCTTAATTGTTAAAATTAGTATTAAAACACACACTTTGCCAGGGTCTGGTGGGGCACATAGGGCTCCAGGTAGTATCAATTGTAAAGCACATACTTCGCCAGGGCCTGGATGCAGGGAACAGATAGAGGTATGGGGTAGAAGCTCCAGTTCGCTCTGGTGACTGACTTTTTTGAT
>NW_022726910.1:0-1234 GCF_011630105.1 Anneissia japonica
GTTATTAAATTTGGACCTAAAATCAATGCCAGTTTCGCCAAAATTATGACCACCTTCACAAATTTTGCAGAATAACAATAACTGTGTAAAAGTTTTATTATTGGTTACTAAGAATTGAGCCACTGCTGTGCCCATTGCCTACTGTGCAATGAAGGTTAAAGTTCAGATTATAATTAGGCCTACTTCAAGTTAAGTGCATATTATTTGAATTAAACTTTGTCCGTATTTCGTGAAGATATTACCATATACTTTATAAAACCATGATGTACAGTGAACATTATTACGTGGTCGTTTTGGGTTTATTCATCTACAAAGCTTAATTTTGTTTATTTTTTTCTTTGTTTTTTGTTATTTTGGTTGCAGTACCGTTCTATTTTTATACATGGTTAACCAAAGTATTCTTCCAGTTTTCTAAGATTTCCTGTTAGAACATAGGTACATGGGATTCTAGCATAATTTGAGCTCATGTCATACTACCGTATGAGTTACTAGGCAGTTTGCGCCGCACGAGGTTAACCTTAACGGATGACATCATAATGTATTCATCATGCGTTGCGGAGTACGTTAATTTCAGGATTTTACGTGCTCGACGTACGTTAGTTACGGATTTGCGCATGCTATCGCGCTGCATGTTTGGTACTAACGTTAAAGTTAAGGTTAACGTTGTGCGGCGAAAACTACCTAATACTAGAGAGCTTTCGAATTGTGCGACGACGCAGCGCTAGAACGGAATTACTAACGTGTGACTGACCTACCTTGCGTCTTAAGTTCTCTGCAGCTACGTAGATTTGGCCAAATTGCATTCTAAAATCTACTCAACGAGGTCACCTTAACGTTCTCGCATGCGCAGATGACTCAGTGACGTCATTACGCTCTACGTCCTACCGTCGTCGTGCAATCGAAAGCTCCCTATTACTGGAGTGTGTGGGGAGAGTGATGGTGATAATAGCTCATATTATTCAATTATCAATATTATTAATATCTGCATCTGCATGTTTATAAATTGTATTTCAACATTATTTCAAAGTGTAACCATCCCAGCTGAACCCGTAGGGCAGTTGATATCCAGGGTCCTCTTTAAAAATCACCAAAAAAAAAAGTATAAAACTATATACGTAGTCCAATATAATAAGGCCTACTACAGTATAATAATATTAAACATGCAGATTTACCCGTAGTAAAATGTTTTATAGAATTCTATAGAAAGTCTATAGACATTTATGAGTTTTTATAG
>NW_022726911.1:0-503 GCF_011630105.1 Anneissia japonica
CGCCATATTTCGAGTACTTTTCCGAAAAACTTCAAACTTTCAATTGAATAATGTTTGTTTCAGGTTATCACACCGTGACTACCAAAAAAAAATTACATTTTGACTCAACTTTTAGACATTGTCACTTTTTGCACAAAAGTGCTTATCTCGCCGAGTTGAGCACTTACTGCAAAATTTTGACTTTCCGAAATATTTCGAGTACTTTTCCGAAAAACTTCAAACTTTCAATGGAATAGTGTTTGTTTCAGCCTATCTCACTTTGCCTAACACTAACACTAACCCTAACTCTAACCCTACCTCTAACCCTAAACCTAACTCTAACCCTAACCCTTACCCTAACCATAACTCTAACTCTAACCCTAACCTAACAAAAAAAAAATTACATTTTGACTTAACTTTTTAACATTGTCACTTTTTGCAAAATAGTGCTTATCTCGAAGAGTTGAGCACTTAGTGCAAATTTCTGACTTTCCGCCATATTTCGAGTACTTTTCCGAAAAACT
>NW_022726912.1:0-504 GCF_011630105.1 Anneissia japonica
TCACGTCATACCACACCACTTTCTGTCAGCACAGAACCTGACCACTTGGCCATAAAAATAGATATGAAAAACACATGTGAACAAAATCAACTGTAAATCCTCTAATTTGACTATAAACATATATATAATATAAAAAAGTATGAGTGAACACAAATAACCCTCTTGTCCACAAGCCCATTGTGACAACTACTATACTACTTATACTGTAGTCCATTGTATAAAGCCGGAGTTATGTTTAGACCAAGGCAACTAGCTAACGATAGGTACGCTTTACCATTAGTAAGGCACTTTTAAGAATGGAATGATCTGATGGAAGCACGAAATAATGTAGACCAAACCCAGTACTGTTTCGATTTTATTCGTGCTGGAAATCTACTCATGATGCGTTAAATATGTTTATGGCATCTAGTCTACTGGATACATTTTATTTTATTTTTTAATTTTAATAATTTTAGATATTATTATAGTCAAGATTAGACAGGCAGATGCATAATTCAACAAAGG
>NW_022726913.1:0-1279 GCF_011630105.1 Anneissia japonica
ATAAAGGTTAGTTTAGTGCAATAAAATAGCTTTTTAAAAATTTGACATTCCAGCATGTTTTTGCCATTTTCTCTGAAACACGATTTGCCACGAGTGACTGGTTGGCTTGTCTTACCAAATATAAACTTGTTATAGTTGGAATATCAAGCCCATTGGGCTTCTTTGTTGGAAATGGAACTGAGGCATTCAGTGTTTGGTGCCGTAGGCTTGAGGTAGCATTGGATGCATTGCCAATGGCTACTCCCATTGATATGGCTAAGCTATTGTCACTAGACGTTCCGGTGCAGCTTCTAACTACTGGGATAATTTGGCCCCAGCTGTTAAAATGAACTATCCAAAGGCAAAGGCTTGCTTGACCAAGGTGTTTTGTGCAGACACATATAAATTAAGTGCTTTCAAAAGCATCATGAATGCTGGCCTTGTCTACCCAAAGAACCTTACAGGTGTATGCAGCTGCTTTACACCGTTTAGTTAGACAGGCATTTTCCGAGTACTGGGATGTTGCACAAGAAGGGGAAACTTTTCGGAGATTGTTTGCAAGCTTACAACCGGCCTTGCAGCTGAAATGTCATGAACATGGTGCAACAACGTTTAGGCCGCTGTTAAGATTGCCCAACAGGTGGAAAGCGCAAATGAAGCTCACCAATTATTGCTCACAACTGATTACAATTTCCCTTCCCACCCCCATCAGCTGGATGGTGCGAATTCCCTAACTAGTCAAATGGAAGGTTTGCGCATTAAATCTAATAGTAATGTCGATGCATTAGTGACAGCGAATGATGTCATAAAATCGGAAGTATCGGATGTTAAATGCACTGTAGTGGATTAACGAATATGGTTTCTACCTTACAGAGCACACTGGATAGGGATACCGGTGGTGAACATGGGAGGCCTCGTACCAGGGATGCAACCCCCGACAGGTACCGTCATAGCAAGTCCCCTAATGTTGATTATTATCGGAACCATTCCTCCTCTTGGCGTAGGGATAGGACGCCCGAATATCTGCGGAGTAGATATGAGAATTATTAAAAAAATTATTATTATTAAAAGAATTATTTATAAAACATTGCTGTTAACATACAAGGCAATGTACAATCTCGCTCCAGAATACATCACCGAACTCCTGACTCCTTACACGCAAACACGCTCTCTCCGATCCGCTTCTAAGAATCGTCTAAAAGTTCCGAAAAGCACTACCATCACATACGGCCCATGGGCATTCACCTCTGCGGCGTCTACCTTATGGAATGCACTTCCAGATGAAATCAGGAACGCCGAC
>NW_022726914.1:0-564 GCF_011630105.1 Anneissia japonica
GGTGGTTTATTATGACATCATGCCACACATTTGTAAAATGTGGTGAAGACAAGCCAAATCAGTTAAGGCCAACTCAGACAGCGTCGGCCGACGCAGTCCGACGCGATTTGTTGTCGCGTCGGGTCTGTGTGAGTTGAACGCAGACGCGATGGTGTGTGTCGGGGGCAGTCGCGTAGTAGAATATTAAACGTGTTTAATATTTCTCACGACGGCTTAAGACTGTCCCCGACGATAAATCGGGTCGGGCTGCGTCGCCGACGCTGTCTGAGTTGGCCTTTACTCTTCGCAAATCGTGTTTCAGCTGTATTGGCCAAAACATGTTGGATGTCGAAATCCAATAAAATTAACTTTATACTGTATATTTATACTTCATGTTATGTTTTTATTTTCCCTATATTCTTTTTAATGTTAAAACTAATTTTTTTTTTTAACGATTTGGTGATAGTCTTTGCCTGTGAAATGCTGAAAATTGTGAAGGCTGATTTCTCAAATACTGTTCTTTAAACTCTTGTAACTTTATAATGACTGTCAGATTTTTTTAACATTTTATAACTTTCATTTTAC
>NW_022726915.1:0-1336 GCF_011630105.1 Anneissia japonica
GGTACAGTGTCAAGATCAGAGTAAAGTAAAGATTATGAAATACAATGTTTAATTGATTGACATGTAATTTAAAATTGATGAGATTTTGTTGAATAAAAGTGGTAGTTCGCCACAAAAGAGAAAAAAAAATATTAAAAACAGGGAGATGATCAGATATGGCGCTATAAATTAATCCGCTCAGATTGAGAAAGTCAAATTGATAAGTAATGAAATTATCTAACAATGTAGCTGAGGTTTTCGTGATACGAGATGGTCTGTGGATGCGGGGAAGATAATGATTGCCAAAAATAGGGAGTTAATCAAGCAGCGGGCACCGTCATCTGATTCATGCTTTAGAATATCAATATTGAGGTCTCCCAGAATGTATTTTGTTTTCTCTTGATAATTTAGCGAGGACAGTGTCAAGTTCATCAAGTTCATATACATGGCCACTCCACCACCGTCTTTAAGCGTTCTATAGTGGGAGACAAAATTATAATTAGGGAGGTGTACCAGGGGATTATCATACTTGAGCCAGTTTTCGCTCACTCCAATTATATCAAAGGGTAGTTTGAGCGAAGTTAAAAGTGTTTCATTCGATCAAAATTGTTTTAAATACTTCTGTTTCTTTTTTTACGATTAAAATGTGTAATTTTGTTATGTCTTATACGTGGGATCATCTTAAGTTATTTTTTAATTTGTTATTTCTGTTATTTATACTGTATTAATTGTATTGTACGTTTGTTTGGCTGAATAAAGAATGAATAAATAAATGAAAATACGCTATACTAACTTCTTATTATTTTGGACACATTTTCGTATTAAGAGATGCTAGATGAAGTTTTATGAAAGCTGTTTCGACTAGTGATGAAATGACGATTTTTAATTTGGTAAATTATAATTACACAAAAAGATAAATAAATAATCAATGCGTTTATTATACCATTATTTATTTAGTGTAGGCCTCTATTTTTGAATGAGTTCACTTTTAAAATCGTTGGTAGGACCTATTTGATCTACTAAAGGGATCCATAAATTAAACACTAATACATACATGTTCAGTAGAGTTGATAAGGTTTGGTTCGGCTTTACACATCTTTTTTACTGCTGTCCAGTCCTCTTCATAAACAGCCTGTGTAAATCTGTTTCTGTAAAACAACATATAAGCAAATATGTATCACCGAATCGTTCGTTTTCATGACATTATTTACTGTCCAATAAATTGATAGAAAAACATAGTATCTTATAGCCAACCACCTACATTATCATTATATTGTCGTCACCTGACCACCACCATAAAGTAATATCACAAATATCAAAAAATAATTGTGATTTTGTGTAGGAAAAATGTAGCAAA
>NW_022726916.1:0-841 GCF_011630105.1 Anneissia japonica
AGGCCTATTGCACTGCTGGTCAGCGCATGCTGTGCCACCTGTTAAATGCAAATTTCCCTTCATGTATTATACATGCTGTTAGTGCATGTTTCTTTGCCTTAGGTTACTCCCTCTTTGAATAAAGGATCAACTGCAAAACTTGCACTTAGTATAGGCTGCTGGCGTGCCTTCCTTTACATGCGACCCGCCTTTGGCCTTATTTAGAGCATCCCATTGTGATTTCCGAATTAATACCGTAACTTCTTCTTCGCTTTTAATTTGACGTGCGTTCGTTGTGCAGTTGATTTCACTTTACTCAATAAACATTATTTATCACCAGAACCTTAATTTCAGTCTCTTTGTGAATTTATTTGATGCCTCTGTGACAGTCAAAATGAAAAGATTGAGGGCTCAATCTTGTTTTGACTGACAGAGGTCACGTCACATTCTCTCTCTTGTCATCAGGCTTCAATCCGTTCAAGTTGATTGTATTCCAAGTAAACTTTAATATTTTCCCACCTACCCATTCCGATTTGATAATGGCCTTATTCAGAGCATCCCATTGTGATTTCTGAATTAATACCGTAACAATTGTTCGCTTTTAATTTTACGTGCGTTCGTTGTGCAGTTGAATTCACGTTACTCATTATACCACGTTACTCAATAAACATTATTTATCACCAGAACCTTAATTTCAGTCTCTTTGTAAATTTATTTGATGCCTTTGTAACAGTCAAAATATAATTCCATTCTTATAGTTAAATGGAATCGAGTTACTTTATCACCAAGACGAAGAAACATGAATGTCAGATCATTTGAAGCCCGAGTACAATAAATGTAACGTCAACTACTTAAAAAAATG
>NW_022726917.1:0-1117 GCF_011630105.1 Anneissia japonica
AGTAATATTTACATTAGTAATACTAATTAGTCATTATGACGATAATAAATGTGATAATAACAACATTAATAGTAATATTTATTTTAACAAATAGTACTAATACTAGTATGGTAATAATAACGATATTTAAATATCAATTTTAATAACTGATTAGTGATAATAACGATATTGAAGGTGATAATAGCAATAATACAACAATAATAAATTAAAGATAATGTTTATTTTTATAATAATAGTAATACTAATTAGTAATAATAATAATAATGATACTTATAATACTAGGCCTACTTAGTATAGGGTAATAATATCGATATAAAGGTGACAACAACAATAATATTAATAATATGAGAAAAATACTAATAAAACACCAATAACAACAACTTTTTAAATTACAATTATTAAAATTATAATACTAAGACTAATAAATAATAATAATATGAATAATAATAATAAAAATTCGAAAATTATTTATTATTTATATGGTACTGTAATAATAATATCAGCAAAAATTTGAACAATATATAATGATAATGCTAAGACTAATAATTAATATTAAAACTAACGGTAATAAAAACAACAATAATAATAACAATAATAACAGCAATAATAATAACAATTAGTACAATGTAGTACCAGCAAATGACTTGTGGCCGAGTTGACTTGTGGCCGAGATGACTGTATGTAGCCAAACTTTTTGTGGCCGAGTTGACTTGTGGCCGAGTTAACTGTGGCCGAGTTGACTTGTGGCCGAGTTGGATCGAATTCGATCTGTATTCCCGCCCTCTCTCTATAGTACTAGGCCTAGTACTACTAGGCCTAGTAGTAGTACTAAACTAAGATGTAGGCCTAGGCCTAGTAGTAGCCTAATAGGTCAGGATAATACCAAATTTAACAGAAAAGAAAACACAGTTACACAATTGATAAATTAAGCTCTAGGCCTAGGACCTAGGGGCCTAGGCCTATTTATAGGCTACCTTGAAAGCATAGAATCAGAGCAGTCACCAGACATTGTAAAGTGAGCTATGGCAGGCCGCAAAAACAACAATGGGCTTCGATACTAGAAATACAAGATAGAGTTCTCGCATTGTAAAAATGAGGCGGAAGTCGTGCCCAACGT
>NW_022726918.1:0-881 GCF_011630105.1 Anneissia japonica
CATTTGAGCGTATCTCGCTTATCCTTGGTCGATCGTCTTCCAACTTTGAGTATGTTATAGCTGAGCAATTCTCTTTCATATATTTGACATCTTTTTACATTTTGATGACGTCATCATGGTCAAAAAATTGTTTTTTCTGACCCACTCATTTCTCTTTCTTTAAAACGTTGATGAGCCCATATCATCTTAACCATTCGTCATTTCTAAATCATATTAAGTGAGCATAATCTTCAGGTCAAGGTTGAATGTCTGGTACCTTAATTTTCCGTCCGCGCGACTTAACGTGTGCGTACGCGTGCGTCAACGTTTATATATGCATAAAACCATGAATATTTTTAATCAGTTATAGTTCCATTGGATGAAAGGTGACCCCCAATTTTTATTACATATTATGAAAGCACATGAGTTGTAGATACGATTTTATAGATCATATTGGCTGATCGGACATTGTTACGTCATCATATTGCCATTTGAATTGAGAAATAATTGAATTTATATTTATGACGTTATTACTTTTTATACTCGTTTGAACATACTCGCTTATCTTGATTGATTGTCTCCCACCTGTGAGTATGTTATAGCTAAATCAATTCTCTTTCGGACGTGTCCCTTTATTTTTTATTTTGATGACGTCATCATGTTCAAAAAGAATGCTATTTTGGAGCCTTCTCATCTTTCTTTCTCAAAAGATGTACACACATTGAAAATAGAGGGCGGCAGACTGTATTTCGACACTATCAGACCGATAGTTCGTATACTGTAAAGGCAAAATTCGTGTGGCATTACCAACCAACAGGGGGTTTTAAATTAAACTTGACACGGCGGTTTCATACGCACTATATTGGGACAATAAGTGTTTTCAACGCGCCTTTCATATATTT
>NW_022726919.1:0-683 GCF_011630105.1 Anneissia japonica
TTATAGGTAAAGCTTCACTCAATCAAGATTAAGAAAAGAACGTTAGGACTTCACTACAACAGCAACTCTATTGACCTTAGGCTTCGACGTCGATAGTTAGCGACCTCTGAGGAGGGTGGGTCCAGGCTTCAAAGTGACGCCTGCATTAGGAAAATATTGAGCTATCGATGCGCTACTATTGGTAAAATCAATTTCTAGAAAAAAAAAATGAATTAAGTCTACAGCACCCGGAATTCCCAGGCGGTCTTCCATCGAAGTCCTAACCGGGCCCGACGTTGCTTAACTTCGGTGATCGGACGAGAACCGGTGTTTTCAAAAAAGTATGGCCGTAGGCAATTGAGCACCACCGCACCCGGCATTCCCAAGCAGTCTCCCATCGAAGTAATAATCAGGCCCGACGTTGCTTAACTTCGTTTTTGTTTATTTCGCATTTATTTTATAAAAATAAATGAATTAAGCATCTATTGGTAAAATGAATTTTTAAAGAAATATAAATGAAATAAGTCTACAACACCCTGCATTCCTAGGCGGTCTTTCATCGAAGTACTAACCGGGCCCGACGTTGCTTAACTTCGGTGATCGGACGAGAACCGGTGTTTTCAAGGTAATATGGCCGTAGACAAGCACTGTTTGTGCACCCTTGTCTACGGCCATACTACTTTGAAAACATCGGTTCTCGTCCG
>NW_022726919.1:796-1236 GCF_011630105.1 Anneissia japonica
CCGGGATGCATCCGTCCGATGAGCGATCCCTGCGATTCACGTGACTGTTCCAAAGAGGCTATTCTGCTTGTTGATTGATAATTTGTGACGGATAAACATTCTCACCAGCCACTCACACACACACACACACACACACCAACCATGCACCAACATACACTGCACATCTAAACGAACAACTATTTTGCATAGCTCATGCAAAAATTATTCACAATGCCCTGTCCTTGTATATAATTCTCTTACAAAACAATTCATAAGAAATGGATAGAAGACACATACAAAAATATTAATTTAATTTGTGTGTTTTAATACAACGTTATGAAAAACATCAAATTGTATACAGTATAGGCCTATAATATTTGTATATCCAGAGAGTTGGTCTGTCCCAAACATCTAATACAATGAAAAGGTTGTTTAGAAAAAATAATTAGATATGAAATAAA
>NW_022726920.1:0-662 GCF_011630105.1 Anneissia japonica
GAGATAAGCACTTTTGTGCAAAAAGTGACAATGTTAAGAAGTTGAGTCAAAATGTAATTTTTTTTGTTAGGTTAGGGTTAGGGTTAGAGTTAGGGTTAGGGTTAGGGTTAGAGTTAGATTTAGGGTTAGGGTTAGGCAAATTGAGATAAGCTGAAACAAACACTATTCCATTGAAAGTTTGAAGTTTTTCGGAAAAGTACTCGAAATATGGCGGAAAGTCAAAAAATTGCACTAAGTGCTCAACTCGGCGAGATAAGCACTTTTGTGGAAAGAGTGACAATGTTAAAAAGTTGAGTCAAAATGTAATTTTTTTTGTTAGGCACGGTGATATAGCCTGAAACAAACACTACTCTTTTGAAAGTTTGAAGTTTTTCTCAAAAGTACTCGAAATATGGCGGAAAGTCAAAAATTTGCACAAAAGTGCTCAACTCGGCGAGATAAGCACTTTTGTGAAAAAAGTGAAAATGTTAAAAAGTTGAGTCAAAATGTAACTTTTTTTTGTTAGGTTAGGGTTAGGGTTAGAGTTAGGGTTAGGGTTAGGGTTAGAGTTAGAGTTAGGGTTAGGGTTAGGGTTAGGGTTAGGCAAAGCGAGATAGCCTGAAACAAACACTATTCCATTGAAAGTTTGAAGTTTTTCTGAAAAGTACTCGAAATATGGCGGA
>NW_022726921.1:0-901 GCF_011630105.1 Anneissia japonica
TATTTCCTGTACTTAGACCTGGTTCTCACACTGATAACTTGCCCTAATCTACATTTGTTAATCCTTGTCTCAGAACTGTTTATTCTGCAAATACTTTTTCACCATGATACAACTTCACTCTGATTGGATAATTGCCTCATTTAAATAATTGGATATTAATTAGGATCTCTGGTAAATGATACTTTATATATTTGTATCTTTGTATTATATGTATTATTCATGATGATGCTTAAATAAAAGTGAAACCTTGAATAAAGTGGCCTTGTCAATTTTTAAAGTGACACTCATACTATTTGTATTTC
Source organism: Anneissia japonica (assembly GCF_011630105.1). Taxonomy (NCBI): domain Eukaryota; kingdom Metazoa; phylum Echinodermata; class Crinoidea; order Comatulida; family Comatulidae; genus Anneissia; species Anneissia japonica. The sequence goes on from NW_022726921.1 coordinate 303, forward strand.
CTAATGGTTTAACTGGCGCCACCTCTGGTATCACTGTGGTATATACGGAAACTTTTCATTGAAGGGCTATGCTTGATACGATTATGACATCAGAAAGTATAATACATACTCCAAGTGTTGAAATACACGCCATCGTGTTGGGATTCAATATTTCGACATTAATTATGTCATCATCAGGAATGACATAAATATTATAACATCACATGTTCCTATTTGGGCCTATCATTTACCCACGTTTCTCATTTCAGATGTTGATGAGTGTGCCAGCAATCCATGCCAGAATAACGGTGAATGTGTGGATGGTACAAACCGTTACGACTGCAACTGTGAACCGGGGTGGTCAGGCACAGTATGTGGTCAAGGTATAGATGCACTAAACATGAGAATTTTAATTAATTTTTAGAATGACAATTCAATGTCGATAAGGAACTTTTTCGTTGTCAGGCTATGCCCAATAAGATGTTTACATCTTCTTTTGGCCTTTTCGGCTTCGTCAAGCCACCAGGATTGGCACCACCCTCTTTCAGTTCAGCCTTTCACAATCGTTTTTGCTCAAAGTATTGATCGTTTTATTAATTAGTTTTAGGCCTTTGTTTATT
>NW_022726922.1:0-997 GCF_011630105.1 Anneissia japonica
CAAAACATTAATTATCCTATTTTCAACTCAGTGACTAAATACAGACTTGACAACAGCACCATCAAATTTTAAAACCTGGATTTCTCTTCTTTTTCTTTTCCATGAGTACTGAATGGTGCTTATTATTATTATGATGGATATTTAATGAAATTTTATAAATTAATATTGAAAATTATAGGTAATGTTTTTGATGATTTTAGGATTATATTTATTATTTTTTCACATCGGATACGAACCGAAAATTTGGACCACGTTTCCGAGGGCGATGAACACCAGTGTCCTAATTTACTCATTCAATTTTCTGATCGCTTCGGTAAGCCTTCGGATTCAACAATTTGGATTCGGTGTGAATGCACCTTTAATCCTGTCTTCAAATTTGATGCTTTGTATCTAGAGCCATTAGTAATGACATTAGTCTGGTTCTCACGAGAGCCCTAGTATCCGGATCGGGAGTTAACCGTTAGCGCTAACCCTTAGTACCTGCGTGAGAACGCCCGATCGGTTAGCGCTAACCGTTAGCGGTATCCGGATACTCTAACGGTTAGCAAGCGCTATCGGTTAGCATGTTGAGGGCGTTTCTATCATCAACCAATCACACGTACGTGTTTACAATTTCCAGTTTCTTATTGGCCAGTGATTCGATCATCATATTATTGGTATCCAGATCGGGATTTTCTCGCATGGACGCACGGCAGCTAACGGTTAGCAGGATAAGGATCCTGCTAACCGTTAGTTGCTGTGTGAGAACATAGCCAATAACATTTTGGTCTCCATGGTGACCAATTTTGAAAGAGAGAGGTCATTTTCTGTTAATTAATCCAATACCGTAAAATCTTGAATTGAAGCCCTGGGATGCTTATTTTATTTGCAAACTTTGGATGGGCTTCTTTTCGAGATGGGCTTCTTCTCGAGGCTCCTTTGCCAAGTAAAGAGGGTGTTCTTTTCAAAATGAATAAATAATTTAATGTTTTGGGAATTACTACTATAAAACAATAAA
>NW_022726923.1:0-598 GCF_011630105.1 Anneissia japonica
CACAACCTGGTACGCATTCCAGCCAACACCAGAGGGGAATGAATCTGTTCTATATGATGAGGTTAATCATGACGTAGAACCGGGATGCTCTGGGGAGATGAATATTAACGAACAATCTGACGGTGAACCTGATGAGCAATCGGAAGCCAGTGAGGAGGAACAAGATGTGGTAGAAACTGATAATCAAATGGGTGGATCAAAAAGTCGCTACCCAGTGAGGACAAACAGGGGTAAACCACCTGATAGATATACCTAATTAGACATACTGAACTATGCACTTAACGTTACATTAAGCACTTACGGCTTATCTATAAGGCTTAACTTTTGGAAACTTGATATTGTAAAGTTTGATAACTTGTTTTTACGTTATAAACTGCTTACTTTTGTATGACCGATATGATGCACACAACTGATTGCAAATATGGTTCAAGTTAAATTGAGACGTTGTGTTTAATGAGTTGAAAATGATTTACTAGTAGTTTAAGACATTGTTTGCATCTATACATGATTATGATGTTGGTACAGTTTTTGGTTATTTAATATTGGTTAAATTCTGAAATACGAGATAATAAGGAAAGACGTACAGTAGTTACGTATG
>NW_022726924.1:0-923 GCF_011630105.1 Anneissia japonica
CAAAACAAAACGTTAAATATATTTATTTGTCGCACTGTGAATGTAAAAAATGTTAGTCCCTCAAACTATATTATAATTTTTGTTGAAGTATTTTGCTTGCAAAAAAATAAACAGAAAGAACGAAATACTTTAATTAAGAAAAGAAAATGTTTTTTGTTTCTGAAATTAAAAAAAAAGTAAGAAGTAAAAAGAGTAATTGTTAATTCTGATTAAGATCATTTATCATTGACAGGTATCCATATTAAGTTTTCTTTTTGACATGTTATCTTGCCTAAAATAATTTTTGAAATTTTTCATTTACTACTGCTGTATTTTTGAAGAATTTTTTTATGTAGGCCTACTGTTTTGTTTTTGTGTGAAATAAAATTGCAATAAAAAAAAAGTTTGTAATAATAGTAGCCTAATACTCGAGCGTCACCTCGAGTCGAGTCGAAGCAATCCGAGACGGCCCGAGTGGAGTTTCATGCAGATGTTCCGTACGGAAAAACAAAAATCGCGTGCGGTGCTGCGGTCGTTTTTGTTAGGTAATTCGCGTACGGGCTTATTTCTTTCCTGGGTTTTTCTATTGAGAATAATTGGGTTTCTTTTACTGTATAATTATGATGGGCGAAATTATAATTCCGTGGAAATGGAATTTTTCCGTAGATCAGGGGTGGCGCCAGGATTTTCCCGAAGGGGGTGGCGCCGATTCCCCCTACGAGGGGTCAAATTTCCCCGACGAAAGCAGGGTGGACGTGGTTGAGCTTTGATTAAAATGGTCTGGAAAGTGGTCCAGGGGCGAAGGCCCCGAAAATGTTGACATTTTGGGGTTTCAAAGGCTTATAATCGATTTTAGAGTCTCAGTCTGCTATATATGTAGAAAATACATACGGTATAATTTTTTTTCTCCCCAACGAATTGTGCTTCTTCTTCCCGACCGAGGG
>NW_022726925.1:0-634 GCF_011630105.1 Anneissia japonica
TTGAGCATTTTTTCAATTATGATTTTCTTTCCATCTTTATAAAAACTGCACTGATATATTCCAGCATCTTTTGATGTACAAGTAGGGATTTTGAAAAACCAATTATCCCCATCAGTATTTAAAGGTAAATTTGGTTTTAATTTTAGACTATTGTATTTTTCAGCAACTTTCTTCAAAACATGTTCTGATGACCGTCCTCCACATTCCCATTTCAACTCAACATTATCACCACAGGTTGCTACTACAATATCATTCACTTTAACTAAGAGAAAGAAGCAAACAAATGAAAATAAATATAGGAAGTTATCATTTAACTGTCTCAAAAATTAAAGCGAGAATGTTTTTCTCATTGAAATGGTTAATTTTAAGATAATAACTTATTTATATACAAATTGAGCAATTTTAAGGAGCAATTAAAATGTTCATTCTTACCTCATGACAGATAGTACATCTTTAAACTGTTGCCTATTTGAAACAGTGTTAATTCTGAAAAATGTTATCTTAAAATGCATTGTCTGTCAGGAGCTAAAAATAATTTCAAACATACTTTTTTATCTATCAATTATAATTTAAACTAGAAATTGCAAATTGCAAGTGAAGTGCTGCGAAGTACAACTGCATAAAATGTTCTTCG
>NW_022726926.1:0-701 GCF_011630105.1 Anneissia japonica
AGAATCTGCGAAAGAGACAAGAAAACGGTGTTAATAAAAACGGAGCAACTTCTCCGGTTCCTAACCAATTCGCGTTAAAACATGTTGAGGAGAGCTTTCCATCCTGTGGAGTGGGACCTGGATTTCTTGTGAGAACGCAAAGACCTCTTCGTCCGATGGAAGAGGCAGACCGACGACAAGGCGATAACGGTCGAGATAAACGCATCGGGTTTGTCGCACGGCGAGCTCGTTACGAGAACCTGCGGCAGAGACAACTTTATGGACGCGAACGCAACCGTGGAGGACATGACGGAATTCAGAGCGAGCAGATCGGTTCTGATTCACACCCTGACCGCAGTCGGGGCGCGCCACATCGCCGGAGATCGGTCGGCTCGAGGAGATCGCCAACCTGGAAAAGACGGTGCTCATGTCGTTCGAGCTTGCCAACCTCGTGTACGTGCCCGGCGTGGAAACCGAGTACAGGAATTCGGAACCGGAGGAAAGACACTGGATAATAGATAGCGCGAAGAACCTCGCGAACCAGCTGCTTACCAACAGCTACGATCAGCCGCTGTGGAACTCGATCGGAGGTTCGCCGATGGCCGTGGCCATGTCCGTCCTTCAGACGCGGGTGTCGAACGCTGACGCCGGCGATCTGGGCACCGCGATCTGCCGAGGTCCGCGAAACCACGCGACGTACGCGCTGAGAAGGATAACGGAGA
>NW_022726927.1:0-610 GCF_011630105.1 Anneissia japonica
TATATATATATATATATATACATTAATAATAGCAATAAAGAATACATATACAATACAAATTTCAAATCTAACCCCGTCAAGTACTGCATAATCGGTAGCAGGTCCGCAAACATGCGCTAAATTGTTTTGTTCTCCAAAATAAGGTGGACATTCATTTTGGTCATTAACGGTCCATCGGCATCTAACCACGTCGCCATCAGGATCAGAAGCTTCAAAAACAGTAATTAATTTGATTTAATTTGTAGATTCTTTGCATGTAAATCTGATGTCTTTAATTTTAAGTAACTGTTCACAAGTTTTTATTAATGACGCCATTTACTTCTACGCAAAAGAAATTTTAATTTAATGCCTTTTAAATATATTGTTGTGTTTTGTATCAGTAAAATGTTATGGATATAATTTTAGTGTTATAAAAAGTCAAACATAAATACTTTTCTTTCTAAATTAGTAATGACCAATGGTCAATGGTTATGCGATTTTATAACAAAAAAAATAAACCGTCAAGGTGTTTTTAAACCACTCAAAATGCAAATATCATAATTTAGATGAACAGGAACGAACGCAAAAGGGAGAAAAACAAGTTCATAAAACAATTCGAAAATTGATACCG
>NW_022726928.1:0-863 GCF_011630105.1 Anneissia japonica
TCGGCGACCTCGGTGTCGTGTATCTCCAACGTCCGCAGGACGTTCCACCGATTTGATGCTACGGCATTCGCGATATCCGAATCCAGGGGACCATCGCTCTCACGTCCACTCCGGTTGCCTCGGTCCGAATAAGTTGCGTCAACGCGCCCTTGCTCAGTCGATTACTTTCGAAGAACTCGGGTTCTTCGTCCAGAAAAACGTGGTCGGTCGAGAGGAAGTCCGACTCCTCGATTCCGGAGTAGTCGAACGGTTCCACGACCTCCCACCTGTCGCTGACCGTCGACAGGTTGAGGTGTCTCGCGAGGTCGTTCTCTTCGTCCACGCCCTCGTAGATCCTCAACCATCCGTCGAGCGACGTCATGTCGAATCTTCTCTTCCGGGACACGACGCAGTCGACGAACACCGCATAACGGAGACCGACCGCGTCGTCGCTCCCGTCCGGGCCGAAGGCCGCGACCAACCTCGTCAACGACAAGTTCATGTCCACGCACCTCAAAGTCAGACCGACTTTCCTCCTCGCCGGTCGATAGCTTACGTCGAACGGCGTTCCCGAGCACTCTTCCAGCTCGAGGTACCCGAGGCGATCCGCGTGGTCGAGGACGCGTACGAGGAAGGCGGGTTCGAGACAGGCGTTCGCAATCGTCAACCAAGACAGCATGGAGAACGCCTTCGTCGGCAGTTCGGTCGGGAACGTCGGCTTTTCGTCGTCCTCGTCCGAAACGTGCAGACGAAGACCGTGGGGCATGCGTTCGACGTCGTCGACGTCGTGCGTCAGTAGTCGAAGGAGGGTCTCCTTCGCACGGCGGTTTCATACGCACTATATTGGGACAATAAGTGTTTTCAACGCGCCTTTCATATATTTA
>NW_022726929.1:0-1635 GCF_011630105.1 Anneissia japonica
AAAAAAAAACTGTATTTCTAGTCACGAAATCCCATTGTTTTCTTAAGCTGTTCAAATAAATGATTCAGCGAAAAAAAAAAAATGGGCGGGAGTGATAATCTAACAAATTTTTCTATGTACCCTTAGGCCATGCCATTTAACATAGAAATGGCAGATGTATATTGTGATGAATTTATTTTTTAAATATATCAATCAAAGTTGCTTGAACCAATCAGTATTAACTTTACTAAATTTAAAGGATACTCAACAAAACAAAAGCCACAAGGTGTCTTATGTATCTTGTCTAGCCCCATCACAATACGTTTAATATCGCCACATTTTGAAAACAGCTCATGTATTTGCTCTTCTGTGGTGTAGAATGATAAGTTACCAACGTATAGTGTTGTACTTTTGCTAAGCAGCATTTCTTGATCTGTCAGTGTACCCTATGAAAATAAATAGCAACATATTTATAATATTACTGTAGTAACAGTGAGTTATGAGGTGTAAATCCAGAATTCATTTATTTCAGAATATCATGCATCAGTTGAACACCATATATTTATAAAATACTAATTTTACTATTCTATTATTGTACTGTTAAATACAGTATTCTTATCATTATTATTCTAATGACTTCTTTCTAAAATTCATTAGGCCTACACGGGATAATCTTGTCAATAGCGAAGCACAACCTTAGCATAATACTAGTCTACCCAACACAATAGACACCACCTATGTATTCCTATGTAGCTAGCCCTATAGCGTCTTTCATTATAAATTATGTATCTATTATTCTAAACAGAAAAAATAAAAAGTATACCTTAAAGTGCTGGTCTCTATAAGAGCTAAGCTCTACCATACGATCAGAACGAAGCGACATTTTTACCACTTTTATGGAGAAAAATAAGCAACGTACACTCGCACTCTAACAACAACAGGATTTACCTAATTTTGACGCTGAACTCGAGCATGCTCGATTCGATTTGATGATTGCTACATAGCGCCCTCAACATTTTTCTGCGTCGACGTCAAAGATCTTGTTTGTAAGATCTTTGGTCACAAATCTTCACAGAACAAATAACACAGACGGTACTACAGATAAACAAACTAAGTACACAAATATAAACCATACTAAATAATTACGCATAGTTACCAACTTGAGAGATTTTAAATGTGTGACTACACCAGTTGGCTGGGGGGGAGGGGCCGCCGGGCCCAGAGCCGGAGCCGCGGTGGGGGTCCAGGGACTCTCGCTCCGACGATCGCGTTCTCCGATTTTTTCAAACGATTTCGGGAAAAAAAATATTTTTAGTACAGTTTCAATGTACTTCATGTTTAATTTGAGCACCTAAATTATTATGTGCACAAACATTTCATTACTTAAACAAAAATGAATAGGCATACTGTTAATTTTTAGTAACGCGTTAGTGAATTTTAATTGTAAAAGTATTCACTTATTCAAGTTACTGCATGAGCGTTTTTATATTTTAAATACATTTTCCCATATATTCGTTATCACGCATTGACCTGTGCTAAATGTGTGACAAATTTAGGATCACGCATGTGTCTTCTGCAAAATGCGTGTTTCATCCAAAATCTGGAAATGCGGGACCGTCCCGCACGATGCGATGAGACGGTTGGTAAATAGCCTAC
>NW_022726930.1:0-1623 GCF_011630105.1 Anneissia japonica
ATAAGAATGTTGTTCACCGATGAGTGCAATGTGGAATATATAGGCTTGACGTATCTGTAAAATAGCGAATAGGCCCTACCTAATCCTGTATACAATCCAAATTTAACTGTGGAAAGAGATATATAATTAAGCCTTACTTTACATGAGTGAAGTATACAAAAAATATTAATACATTTAAAAAAATGATTAATTGCATTTTAAACAAAATAAAACATGCTAGTAACTTCAAATTGTTTTTTTTTTAACTTGGAATCTTTATTGAATGTGATGTAACGCATAAGGGAAAACATTAGGTTCCCCTGATTTACAAACGTGTTACTATAGGCCTATATACCACAATCATCCAGTTTTCTAATTTTCAATTCAGAAATAAACTTAAATAACTTAGCTAATATAGGCCTCTAACATATTAATATTCCAAAAATGAATTTTATTATTTAGCTTATTGTCTTTATAAGGACAATGGTCAAAACATCTAACTTGTAATTAACCTTCTCGGTTCAATTCAAATCAGACACAAATAAGGATATTCATACTCACATGTACCGGTACATGACTGGTGCGTGACCTCCGTATTAGTGACGTCATCAATATACGTAATAGTAGACCTTGAAAGGTGATAAGCTAACGCCCTTGAACAAAACGTACTCTCAGATCTTTGTATTATGCCCTATTAGAATTACACAACGTTGTCGACGGATGCTGGGGGTGGATGGGGGCGTGGAATATGACATAGGCTTGTTATTGCAAGATGTACAGTACTAACGAATGGTTGAAGTGTTGCATATCTAGTTAATAGATCACCTGATAATAGCATCGTTATCCCCTTTCAGACAGAGCTACAATACTGCAATATTGCGGTCGGTAAACACGCCGGCATGGGTTTCTGATGATGAAAAGTGACCACAATACACATACATTTTTAAGAATTATCAATATACTTGCACTTTGGTCCAAAAGATAACGCAAACCAGTTTTTGTGAATTTTATAGTTGTGTCGGTGTGGATGTGTTGTAAATACAGCTGCTGCCAAAGATGAATAATAATAATAATGTACAGTACATACAAATAATTTAATCCATACAATTATTAAAAAAATTTTTTTTTACATTGAAATATAATATTCATTGCAACAACCACATTATCAATCATATACTGTAAAACACAGAATATGAATATGAAAACAAATATTTAATAATGTGTTCAAAAGTTAGTACACAAGTAACACAATCTATAGAAACACAGCACACAAATACATGAGCCTACGTATAAGCCAGATTCAGATACAACAAAACAGATACATTAAAAATAATATATTAATAATAAATAAAAGCATTAAAACATAAATATAAATAATCTGATTATCCTACAGGCGGTATGTATGATGTTCAAAAGGCAAGTTTTATATATTTTATCCCTGTGATGGCCACTCTACCATCCTCAAATGCATGAGATGGGTGATGGCTTGCAATATACCCTATAAAACTTACTTACTTAATAGGCCTACATTAAAAAAGTCCTGATTAACCCTGATTTCCAAATGCTACCATGCTTTATAAGATAACAATATTTTGGCCTAAATGATAATAAATAGGTAAACAGCAATTAACACACACATGCATA
>NW_022726931.1:0-2645 GCF_011630105.1 Anneissia japonica
TCTAACCTACCCTACTTAATTCTTGATATAGTACTGTATCGATATTTTTTTTTTAGATGATGACGATGGTGGTGCAGATATTGGATCAATAATTTCCCAGTTATTAGGTGGTATCAATACAGATGGCTCTGACGGAAATAATGCTGATCAAGGTGTCCAATTAAACTTTGCATATATCATTTGCTTATACATACAATTAATCCCTAATTCTGATGGATCATGGAGTTCCTATATGTGCCCCGGGGGTGCTGTGTGTTTGATTTCAGTGGTTGTCATCGGACAGTGGTGTCTGCTTGATCGTGGTAGGCATTGTCTTCCTGGTGATCGCTGATTCTCATTCATGCATGTGCCCCCTTTTAAAAAAATTTAATTAATAAAGAATGTTATGCTTGTTAAATGTATATTAAATTTTTGTCAATTAATGCTGGGATGCCCTCGAAAGTGATTAAGTTCACTATTGTTTTCCCCCGGGTATTAATTTGACTTCTTTTCTGTACTGTATTACTTATTCGTTACTATTTGTTGTAAATGTTTACCGGAATAAATAAATGAAATGAAATGCTAGCAAATCAAAATGAATGTGTAATTATAGCAAAGTAGAAATTCAATTTATATTATTATTCATTTTATTCTGCAACAACGATTTGTCAAAGATATCTAAACATGAACTCTGGAACTAAGTAAAAAAAGTGAGTAAATATTATAATTTAAAAAATGACTATCATAAATATACATACATATCTTATATTATATATATTTGTTTATTTATTCATACAAAGGTGTTACAAATCCTGAGCGGCATACTGATGGCGTGGGTGATGCTAATGGTGATAGTGGAGAAGTGAAAACTACTGGCAACATTGAGAGGCCTGGTAAATAGAAATGGTCTTATTGAAACTTGTTAAAGCATAAGTTTATAAATAATGTGTTATTAGTAATCAAATAGGTGTCGGTTACAATATTAAGTATTGCTATGAACAGTATTACTATGAAGTAATACAGACTTAACAAAAAACTACTAGGACACCATTTCCTAATTAATTCAAAGATGGTGCAAACCCCCTGCCGTATACAGGTGGCGGTGGTGGGGATGGTGATGGTGACGAAAGTGGAGAAGTACAAGATACCGGTAACATTTACAGGCAAGGTAAATATAATGGTACTTCAAGTTAATGATAATTCCTAGAACATGCATACCTCCACCCTGTGCCTGTATACTAGATAATATAGTCAACAAAATGTTTAACTATCTGTAGCTCTGCTCTTTGACTTTTCATATTCAGACCACCATGTCTGTATCCACTGATTTTTAGATGATTATTAGAAAATCATAAGGTATTGTCAACGTTGAAAACAAAATGATCACTCAATTTTGCATTGAGTCAAATTATTTAGATGATTATAAAGCATAAAAAATAGTTTTATAACCCATTTGCCCCAGATTGCAAAAGAAAACCGTTCAAATTAGGCCTATAATAGCCGATTTTGTGAGAAAAACGTGTCCGATTTTGACTAATTTACTGTGTTAAGGTGTGCAATGAACAGTTCAGTGAGCAAATTACGGTACATTTCCATTATGAAATAGGTTATTTGGGTACAGTAATTAAAATTGTTTGGATTAAGTAATACTTAATGATTTTACAACATACTAAAACAACAGTTTTTAATTAATTCAAAGGTGATGCAAATCCCGTGCCGTATACAGGTGGTGGTGGTGGAGATAGTGATGACAGCGGAGAAGTACAAGCTACCGGTAACACTTACAGGGCAGGTAAATATAATGGTACTTCAAGTTATTGATAACTCCTACAATATGCATACTTCTACCCTGTAATATCAGGTATTATAGTCAACCAAAAATTTGACTTTCCTTGGATATTACCTTTGACCTTTTCATATTTAGACAACCATGTAATACTCCGTTAATTTATACAATGATCTCATTCGTCAGGTTTTTTTTTCAAAATATTAAAAAAATCTGTGTCTCATAGGCCTATTATTTATTATTAATTTTTTTGTGTCTTAGAAAAATCAGTTGCACAACGTGCCAATTTTTTCCTCAGGAGCCTGGCTGTAAAACTTTCAGTGACTTTAACCTTTGAACTTTGATCTTTTCACCACAAATTTAATAAAATTTTTCTTACCCACATGTTTCAAATCCACTAAATTTTATGATGATCATTCGTTAGCTTTTTGCAAAATTCTGCTAATAAACCAAAAAAAAAAAAGAAAAGAAAAAGAAACAGACAAACAGCAGTAAATACATTGGCGGAGCTATTACTTGTGATTGCACTATAAATATAGTTGTTATTAGGTATTAAATAGGTTTCGGTTACAATATGATTGTCTATGAATTAATACTTAATATACAGACTTAAAAAAACATAGGAAACCATTTCCTAATTAATTTAAAGGTAGAGCAAACACCCTGCCGTATACAGGTGGCGGTGGTGGGGATGGTGATGGTGACGACAGTGGAGAAGTACAAGATACCGGTAACATTAAAAAATAGGTTATTTGGGTACAGTAATTAAGATTGTTTGGATTAAGTAATACCTAATGATTTTACAACACACTAAAACAACAGTTTTTAATTAATTCAAAGGTGATGCAAATCCCGTGCCGTATACTGGTGGCGGTGGTGG
>NW_022726932.1:0-946 GCF_011630105.1 Anneissia japonica
CACTGACAATCTTAAAGGATTCGAAGCCCATGTCAACTGATTACACTTGCTTATAAAGTTTACTTTAGAACAGTCTCACACCCTGCCATTTTTATACGTTTCCGTATTGCTTAACAATAACAACCAAATCACCACATCCCTCTACACTACCCACAGATAGCCACGATTTTCTTAATTTTAATAGCAACACCCACTTAAATTTAAAAAAAATTCTATAATAAACAGTCAATGTCTCTATCTAATACATATGTTCGAACCCCATTGACTATGAATTTCATGTGTCTAACTTATTAAGTTTCCCTCTCAATGCTGGATATCCCCTTGACCTGATTAAATCGCAAATTCACAAACCTTCCACACACTTTCGTTTTGATACTTACTTACAAGCCCAAAACTCAATCCAAACACATTCCCTCATATTTGAATTCCATTCTTCCATCAAGACCATCACCAACACTATCAAAGACGACTTCTCGCACCTCCAGCTCGAAAAATCCACACAACATTCATTTAGTACACCTCCTATTCTTACCCACTGCCAGCCACTCAATTTGAAATCCCTTCTCATATCCTCACGCATCACCACTAAACCTCCTTCATATAGCAATATGAAATGTAATAAGCCTCATTGTCAAATATGCACACATATTATCACCAACGACACAATCACACTCTCAGTCACTATCTACAAATTCACCCACCTCAACTCACATGTGACTCTACCAACGTGATTTACATCATAATGTGTAATGCATGTGATCATGGCACCTACATCGGTTAAACTGGAGCTTCTTTTAGAAGCAGATTTAATAATCACAAATCATCAATCCACACCGATAAGAACCTTCCAATAGCCACACATTTCAATTCTCCTAACCATAACATTAATGATTTGAGATGAGTACTCATACCTTTAAATCTCTGAACGATCGCCGCATTTCCGAAC
>NW_022726933.1:0-922 GCF_011630105.1 Anneissia japonica
AATTTAGTTTTAAAATGTATCACTTATCCTTACTAACTGTATTTATTACAAAAAAAAAATTGATTAAAAAAATTTGAACATTGAAATAAATAGTCAAGTATTATTCTTTCCGTTTACCCTTAAATTTATTGGCAATAAAATTCAAAGAGTTTACGTTGTAAACATAATTAGTATATAACTGAAATTGTTTTTGTGTGTTTCTCATTTGAAATTAATCTATTTGATCAACAATCCTTTTCCAGAGTAATGTTTTATTTAATATTATTTATTATTTCTTTACCTAATTTTTAAAATCATAAACACAATTAAAAAATGAATTGATAACAATGAATAAACAAAATCAACACGCAAAAGTCAGTATACTATAGAACAAACTATGACTCCTTTTCTTTATTCGGAGTAATGTTTTTCTTATGTTATTTAAACATAATCAGTGCATCTGTTGAGTCAGTATGTTTCAGATCAAGTCAAGACTGTAATTTGCCAATGCTTTTTAAACATTTTAAAGTACTAAGGACTAGGCCTAGTACTAGTGGTGCAGACTACAGTAGGCCTAGATGGGGCTAGGCCCTAGGCTATGCTACTGTAGCTAGGACCCTTACCTAGCTAGCTAGGACTGTACGCGCGGTGCATACATAATGGTGACACCTTCAAGATAGGCCAATGTCACTGATCTCCACTGTAATAACTGGATTGTTCATTGGCTGGTTTTATTAGTGAGGCCACCGACACCATATTGGAGGGCCTAAGTGTATCAGGCAGTCTAAAAATGGTACATCACTTACACAAAATCAGTCTTACATTTTCCAGTTTAGTTTTGACAGCCTAAACAAATTTTCAATTTTTTATTATTCATAATTCACACAGTATGTAGATATATATCCTTTGCGAACATTTTAAAGAAAAAATTATGTTGATACGA
>NW_022726934.1:0-1060 GCF_011630105.1 Anneissia japonica
TCAGAGGAATATCCGTCAACTCCAACGTTCCCGTTCTGAGGTCGGTCGGCCGATGCTCCGACGACAGCAGAGAGACCTTCGCTGTTTCGAACGCGCCGTCCGAGTACCGACGCCAGACGAGCATCGCTTTCGAGCTGAAATTGGAGAACGAAGACAACTGCACCGTTCTGCGCAACGCAGGAGACGGGGATTTCGTGCACGTCGACGTGGAAGATCTCGAGGTGGTCGCCAGGTTTCGAGTGGGAGACGAAGAGTGGTCGGCGAGGAGTCCCGGGAAACTCGAAATTGGTAGCTGGCACAGCGTCGCGGTCTATAGGGTAGGACGGTCGATTCTGGTACGGTTGGACGGAGTCGTCGGAGAAGAGATTCGAAATTTAGGCGCGGTGTCAGATGCAGATATAACGGGAAACTTCTTTTTGGGTGCGTTTGTCGGATGTATAGGCAATCTGACCGTAAACTCGGAAAGCATATACACCGTGGGTTGTCGAAGCCATACGACTGCGAAACCCGCCGAGATCCCTAACCGCGACGACGAGAATCCGCAGGTGTCTACATACGACGACGACGACGACGACGGCAGCGTCGGCATTGATGACGACGGCGAAAGACAGTTTGCTTTAGGCGCTCGAATCACCTCGCGGACTTTCGGTGCTTACAAGTTCGAAAACTCGACGCACGGTCAGTTTCGCGTTCCCGACTACGTCCTGAACGACGACCGTAACGAGATGATTGTCTCTTTCGACATTTTCCTGCGGGAAGAACACGAAGTCGCCGGCGTACTGTACAGCGTCGGATTTCCCGACTCCGTTGACGTCGAAATCGTCAAGGGATATCTGAAAGTGAGATTCGAAGTGGGAGATTGGTACATAGAGACGATGAACCTGCGAAAATTACAGGTCCGCAGATGGTACGAAATATCGGTTCGAAGGTCGGGAAACCGCGTGCACGTCGAAGTGGACGGAGAGGACGAGCAGGCATCTCGTCATTACCACGATGACGAAATGCTACGACGAATGAACCACAATCTTACCGGAATTTTTCAAGTCGGCTCCTTTTACGG
>NW_022726935.1:0-618 GCF_011630105.1 Anneissia japonica
AATACCTTTAATTTTCAATGTATGTATTTTAGTCTCAATAATAGTTTTCCTATTCCGTTAAAGTAAATGAACATAGATGAAAGTTAGTTGAAGTAAAACATATACCGGTATTAAAATACATATATAGATAAAATTGGAACATCTTAGCCTCCAATGATTACAGAGTTATGGCTCCGAAAATATGTGGGCGTGCCTTATAATATAATGCATTCACCATATAATTTTGATATGAATGAAAATGTTTTTAACTAGCTTTAAGTAGCAGTTATAATGCTGAAAACTGTTTATGCATAGCTTAGAAGTAAGGCAAAAAAATATATATATACTTGTTTAGCGTCACCACCCCCACCTGAATTTTCAAGCAAAATGAAAAGTTTAGAGGCGGGAATTTTTTTAAATAAAAAAAAATGAATATTGTCCAGGAAGTTAAAAAATGATTAATTTTAACACATTTTATTTGATTACTGATACTGTAGAATTTAAAAAAAACCGCCCTCCCCATCTAAAATTGTGTTGTGATGTGACGCTAACCAAATATTTTTTTTTTATTTGGCCTAACTGGTCTATTATTATTTGTTATAAAAAAATTACAATTTCACAATTGTGATATTTAATTAA
>NW_022726936.1:0-626 GCF_011630105.1 Anneissia japonica
TACATTACATTATCATTGGCCTATGATCATCACTATTATTATTAGGCATCATTATCATCATTACTGTGTGTCTCTTCATTATTGGCTTTTTCCCTATAATTATATATGTATAATATATATACATATATACATATTATATACATATATATACATATATATGACTATATATATGCATATATATATACCGTCGATCGATTAATCGATTGATTGATTAATCAATCTAGCAAAATAATTGGACGTTGAATTCAGTAAATAGATTATGAAATTATCATTGTTCTACTGCCAATTGAATTATTTCAACAACAAAAAAATAAAAGGAATGTCTTACCTTTAATTTTGACATTCTCATTATCAGCAACATATTTTACAGTTGATGCAATTGAATTCGATCTTTAACAAAAAACAAATTAGTTTTTGAAGATTTATTTTTATTGCATTTTGTGTAAAATCAGCAATAACGCTGTATTGTGTGGAGATACCGATTATGTTCAAGTTGCATGTATTCATTTATTTTGATATGAGAGCAGTTAGCGAACCGAACCTTGATCTCTTATCTGTTCTTTTCGTAAAGCACATTTGTAGTTCAGGCATTAAGCATTAAGTAAATTTATTCAAACTAAGTTATA
>NW_022726937.1:0-1839 GCF_011630105.1 Anneissia japonica
ATATCATTATTAATCCCATAGTTTTTTTGTTTATTTTCACAGATGATGAACCGCCTGTGTTAACCTGTCCAGATTTAACAGTAACAAACGATTTCCGTCTACCGTCTGCCGTTGTAGAGTGGTCAAATCCAGGTGCTATCGACAACAATGGTCATGGAGTTTCACTAACGGCTTCTATTCCGTCCGGGTCGGTGTTCCCACTTGGAACGACCGTAGTCCATTACAATGGGACTGACACGTTTGACAACGTTGAGAATTGCTCATTTGTAGTGACAGTGGAAGGCGAGTCAGTAGTAAAATTATAAACATTCAGTATCGCCACACTACCATATAAGAGTGACGTCTTATTATTTTAAAAAATTGACATCAAAACACTATCTTTAGTTTAAAATGGTGCACATTACCTAAAGTATATGAAGTAGTGCCCACTAAAGTAACACTTACAATTTCGTCAAGTAATTTTCATTAGCGCTGATTATGCTATCGATATAATGATCTTGGCCCATTTGCCAAAGTAGGCCTACTCTTTCTCATTTGATATGATGCTAAACTCTGCACATACCTATTATCATTGCATTTTGACTTAACAATGACTAAGATTGGTTATGTTTCTTAAGAAGCAATAACTTATACTTTTAGATGCTGAATCTCCATTCTTCACCTACTGCCCCGATGACATATCAAACAATTCAGATCCAGGGGAGCGAACCCATTCTGTTGTATGGCAGGTTCCAATAGCCGAAGATAATAGCGGGAATCAACCACACGTGGTATCAAATTTCAATCCTGGAGATTATTTTATCATCGGCGTTACAACAGTATTGTACAAAGCGACAGACGAAGACAGAAACCCAAACGAAACCTGTTCCTTCCTTATTGAAATTATTGGTACGTTATTCATTTATTTCATAATTATGCTGGACATAGGCCTCCTCTGATTTATTTTAACACAGACGTTCATCAAAATAAAGATTATGGTAGTTAGCTATTACGATGAAGTATGTTCGTTCTTTTATTTATTTGTTTTCGTTATAATTTCCATTTACAAAATTTAAGGTTGTAATGATGATAACAATTTGATACATTAGGCTATAACTTATACCATATTTGAAAGACATAATAAATAAGACATAGTGCAGTATAAAAATAGGAATAAAGAAACAATATAGTATAACATTTATGACAGTACGGTACGTTGCAAATAATGCAGCATCTGTATATAGTCTTTTGAATCTTTTAAACAAATAAGGTAGGCCTATTTAGGCAGATAAATTAAAGTACTTATTAAGAAGTTTAAGAATTAGAAATTATTTTCAATGGAAGTTTATTTTAGACAAAGACAGGAATTCTGGAGGTACGGTATGGAAGATGACGAATCAAGTGGTCGTTGTAATAGAGCTTTACAACTCTCAATTGATCAGCTACTGAAAAAGGAATAGAATAATGAAAATGAAATAAATATAGAGAACAACAGTTTACTTGCAGAGTTTAAATGATTTTTTTTTTTTAAAGATAATGAACCGCCAGTTATATCAAACTGTCCGGATAACATATCACTGCCGACAGATCACAGTATGCCTACGAGAGAGACGACGTGGAATGATGTTGTGTTGTTTGATAACAGTCTTGGTGTTATTACTTCTTGGTGGAACATTGTTAATGGTTCACAATTCGTGATTGGTACAACGCGCGTATTCCTGACAGCGAGAGATGAATCAGGAAATGACAAAATTTGCGAGTTTTCCATTCATATATACGGTAAACACATTTACACATACTGGAAGTAAAAGAAAAGAACTATGAACTTTTTTTCTATTCTGCTTTGTAGAAGTATAACGT
>NW_022726938.1:0-694 GCF_011630105.1 Anneissia japonica
ATAACATACTGGTCCACAGGGAAAACCTTCATGAAGGTATGCTGCAGACCTTTTTGTCTCGCAAGTCCTATATATCTGTACATTATTTCCATTCATGCAAATTATGTACAACAGAATGTATATTAATTAGCAAGAGTGCATTGTATTGATAAAATATTATTTATAACCATGAGCATTACCGTAAAACCTGAAATTGAAGCGCAGTGGTCTTAATCTCGTGATGAAGCTCATCTCGAATTGAAGCCCCCCTTCTTAGTTTGTAAAATGAGCCTCAAAAAGAAGCCCATGGGCTTCTTTTCAAGATAGCTTGGGCTCTTTTTAATATAGTACAGTACATACACTGTACATGAATTCCAGAAAACAAAATAAATTAAATACAAGCTTGGTTTTTACAGTAGTTTAGGGGATTTAATACCAGTTAAATACACTCCATGATACAGATTGATGTTGTTACAGTGGCCTTATTTATTGTTTTATACAAAATTCAAAGCATTCATTTTGAAAAGAAACCCCCTCTTTACTTTGCAAAAATAGTCTCGAAAAGAAGCCCATACAAAGTTCACAAAAAAAAAAAGAAAAAAAAAAAAAGAATTACAGGGCTTCAATTCGAGGTTTTATGGTTGGTATATCAAATTATAGAGATTTTGTAATATTTGTGTAGTAGTGATAGCTAGAAATACAAATTTCCATATTA
>NW_022726939.1:0-604 GCF_011630105.1 Anneissia japonica
GGTCACTTCATGTCTTCAGCAGCCAGTAAACCGGCGCACTTTCATCTGTCCACGACAGGGGCCGAGTGAACCAGTACACCGGGGTAACCCCTACTCATCTCGAAAGATGTACTGGGTTCTTTAAAGTGCACATGAGCATTTGTGTACACTAGGCCTATGGTTTATGTATGTACAGTATATATGTATGTATGTATGTATGTAACGCGTCGAACTTATTTTTGCTAAGCTCTTATTTGATGATGCTACTTACTCTTCGTGTGTTAATATTTTTGCTGATTATAACTTTTTTACATTTGAAAAGAGAATTAAATTTTTTACACTCTGTGCTTTTGGCCGAATTCTTAAGACTCCTGACCATCCCCTTTATTCTTTTCTTCCTTCACGCCGCCAATCTTCCATTGCTCTTAGGAATTCTCGTCACCTCAGATTTTTGAATGTTTCTTCTAAAACCGATCGTTTTCATAAATCTTTCCTTCCATTTTCTCTACGTCTTCTTTCATCTCTTAATCTTGACCCTGATGAATTAAACATTGGTTCCATCCGGAATGCCCTTTCTATGAAGTATATTGCATGTGCTTTATTTTATATGTTTTTCTTTTCAATG
>NW_022726940.1:0-1523 GCF_011630105.1 Anneissia japonica
TTTACACTATATGGCAAAGATAATTATAAAAATCTTGCATAAGCCTTTCCAACATATTTGTGAGTTACAGTGACATCATTAATTTGTTGAAAACAAATAACAGTAAAACAGATATAAAACTTAGTCTACTAAACACAATTACAATTTAGTCTAAGAGCATCTTAATGATCTTAATGAAATCTTAAGAGACTCCTATTTTTCCTTTTTTATTTTGGGATGTTTTTATACCGACAATTACAGGATAATGAACAACTTTGGGTTAAGAGGTTTCCCAATATAGCCATCTATCACAATATTCCGGACTCCACTCAGTGTTGACAGACTGACCTACATTGTGTCTGTGGCCATATCAAGTTGTCATTAATTTATTGGGAAGTTGCAATGTACCTTTTACAACAGTAATTCTTTTTCTGCTTCAATTTTATTATACTGTAATGGGTTTAATCCAGAGTATTTTTGTCTTTTTAATGCTATATATTTTGTAGTTTTTTTCACTTTCATAATTTTAAAATAAAGGTCCAAACTAATAGATTTTTTTTTTTCCGTTTACCCTAAATAGGAGTAGACCTAGTATTTATATACAGTATAGATAAGCAGCCTATTGAGTCGATCAAAAACTATATTAATCTAGGCCTAGACGGGATGTGATTTAGGCCTAGGCTAGGCTACTTTTCACACTTATCGTATTGACTTGCAGTACTGGTACAGATGAAACATAAAGCAACAACATAAAAAAACTTTAGTTTTGACTGAAATATTTAGTAAATACACAGTAAATTGGGGCCGAGTTGACTAGGCTAGGCCTACTTGGGGCCGAGTTGACTTGCGGCCGAGTTGACATGGGCCCGAGTTGACATGGAGCCGAGCTGACTTGGTCCGAGTTGACTGGGGCCTGGTTGACTTGGGGCGAGTTGACTCGAATTCGTATGTAATTCATAAATTGTTTTAGGTCCTTGGCCAAAAAGTAAAGGCTAGGCCTAGCCTAGGCCTAGGCCTACAACTGCCAACAAAAGGCAAAAAATGGAACCGTCTCCAAAGAGTTGTGACAGGCCTGTTTAATATGCGCAAACATACAATAGGAATATATTTATCGATACAACAAACAATGTGAAATTACTTACCTGTAATATGTAATTACTTCAATCAAAAATAATTAAATCAGTTTTTTTTTTCACTTTCAAGTTCAGTAATCTTGCAGTCACGTCAAGTCAACGGATACCTGAGTCAACGGCGAAAAAGGCGCGCTGGATTTCGCGCTTTCGTTTTTTGCTTGACCAGGCGATTAGTCTGCTCCTCGAGGTGTTGCTACTTACTACGTGTAGGCCTAGGCCTATATATAGATGTTCTATCATTTCTTAAACACTAATCATTTCCTTAATGCCATAGAGTGTTTTATATTAGTTTGTTTAATATGTGTATGCAGTTAATATTTTTAATCCTAAATTGCATGCCAAAATTATCATTACCACCAAAATTAATGGTATCAACTTGTTGTTTTGTTTTGAGGCCAGATCACGTTCAAT
>NW_022726941.1:0-511 GCF_011630105.1 Anneissia japonica
TTAGAGGATCCAAACAGATTATAAACTGTTAATTACTCATTTTAGTACCAAACCACATAAAATGAGCTTCAAAATGTTGAAGATCGGCAAATTATAGGGATCTGGACTAGTCAAGCGGTCGTATTTTATAGTAAGACAAGGGCACCACCAACAAAATCATTAGCATCGGTTCGCGAGACACACAAAAGTACCGTAACGCTTCTCCCAGCTCTACCTCTAATCCTACCTCGATTTACAGACGTTTCGCTACTATAATTTTATGACGGATGTAAAATCTGTAGGAATGGTACCGTATTATGTATGCTCGAACATTTGGCATTTAATTCCATTATAATATATATTTTCGGTGGCATACAGTTTTAATCAATTTTAGTTCATTGCATTGATCAAATTCACTGATTCATATTAACATGACAAAACCAAGGACTAAATGTTCAAAATTCAAGATTCATGGTTTTATTTGCTTTAAATGTCAAGATGTGTTAATATCCGCTTTAAAACAAATCAGCAA
>NW_022726942.1:0-2621 GCF_011630105.1 Anneissia japonica
TTGCCATTAATATCCCATAGCCCTCCGCATTGTTCGCCTTCAACCTGAACATAACCAGTAAAAATTCCGAAATGTTATGAAATGGAGAAGGATAGTTTGCTTAAAGTATTATCACTATTGATAGTCATTCTAAAAAAAAAAAAAAAAAAAAAAAAAAAAAATTAGAACCTCACCAATGATTGTGCTTTCTTGTGTGCACAAAAGTTACCATAAGTTGTCTTACATTGTGCAATTAAATTCAAATTAAAATTCATTTACCGAATTTCCATACAGGTAAACTGAATTATGAGAAGCAACAAAAAAAAAATCTATCTTAGGCACACCACATGACTGTTATGATTTTTTTTTTATGCTTATCTTGTATTAGAGTGATGGAATTTTTAAATTCTTTATTATACAGAATAGGCCCGGTAATTTACCCATTGAAGATGCTTAACCAACAACTATATCTAAGTAGTTCAAAAACTACCTGAACTTTTATCATAACTGAAGAAATTTACGATGAAGCAAGGTAATAGGTAACACATTCCGTCAGCAAAAACATTTAAAATAATATTCAATGGGTCGATGTAGTCGATTGACCTACTGTGATATTTTTTTAAAAAACTGAATTGTTGGCAAAAGCTCTCTCATTTGCTGACGCATTGCGCATAACGCAAAGAGCCAATCAGAAAATATATAGAGAGCTCTGAAAGTTTATTTTTTTACAAGCAAAGACGGATGACTAAGATGAGTTCAAAATTATGGCCTCAACTCGTGAAAATTCCACTTTAAGCATAATCATGTACAATACACAAGATGTCACCAGCAGGTTGTCTTCTTTCATGCGTACCTAAGTTGCCTGCTCTTAATTCGTGATGGTTTTAACATAGTTGACATAAAGAAATGATGCATGACATTTAAATGCTCAAGACATGGCTGCCTGACGACACTTGAGTGATGCTAGGTCCAGACGTCAGATAATTGTGAGATTTTTAATGTCGCCGATTGTGGGTCTATGATAAGGTATTCACACCAAAGTCATTGATCCCACAATATGTTGTTCAGAAATATCAACTGTGTTGCGTACAGAAAAACAAGAATGCTGGCAACAATACCACCGCCGCAGGTTTGATTGGTTCGAAACTTCTGTTTAATCACAATCTGCACCATACAAAACTGTATGTAGATTGTGCTTCGAAATTACCCACAGGACACCGACTTGTCGTACCCAAATGCACACCAAATTGCACTATAATGAGAAGTATCCTTTTTTTTTTCTTTGACGAATATTTAAACAAAAGAATGTAATTTCAAGCTATTCTTTTTTTTCAAAATTAGTTCATAGACAGATGGTACAGGGAGTTACCTCAGCAGATACAAATCAAATTTGTGAACTACGGTATAAGTTATTGTTGTCATCATAGAATTTCCCCACACCCACATTACTTCATAGACAGATGGTACAGGGAGTTACCTCAGCAGATACAAATCAAATTTGTGAACTATAAGTTATTGTTGTCATCATAGAATTTCCCCACACCCACATTATTTTCGTTAAAGGTTATTTCAGCACTTAAAGTTTCTACGACATAACAAAGTTGTGTCCAAAGTGATAGGCCTAATGATAGAAATAAATATTAACTTCTATTCTTCAGTTTTTCATTCACACTTTTGAAGAGGAGTGTGTTATTCCAACCTCCGAGCTATACCAATTTCAATGACATTTTTATGGACAGTTGTATGATTCACGGAAAGCACAACATACCTTCGAGCACGTTAGTTCACATCCACACATTCCGGGTACAAAATGTGATCCTGGCTTGCATTTGCTGTCCCAGATTGATCGCCGACATTGCCAATCATCATCGCATCTGCAACTCAATGCATCAGTGCTAAGAAAGACAAAAAATCCAAATCCGTTACGGATTTTTTCACCGTTGTGCGTAAAGAACATTAATTCTAACTAATCTTACAGTACCGTATATGTAATTGATAGGTCTATACTATGCGCTATTTTTAGATCCAATAGCACGATGGGAAGCTCAGGATGTTACATTTTTAATTTAGTCAATATTAATAATACTACGAGATAGAATCGTATTTACTTATCAAGCAGCGTCTTCACTTCGCCAACAAATGCGCATGCGTTATGGATTCCAGAATATGTATTCTGATTTTAATTTGAAAAAGGAAAACATTATAACAGTACTTTTTGATTCAGTATTTGTCAGTATATTTAAAATTGTTGTGACGAATAGAATACATATATACTCAATTTATTTTATTTAATAAATCAAATATATACCGTATATATATTATATATAAATATTATATATATATATATATAATATATATATATATAAAATATGTTAATATGTTAGGTTTATATAGCGCTTAACACCAACGAGGCCTCTAAGCGCTTCACATTACTACCTCCGGTCATTGGATTAAACGCCTATGGAACACAAACTCAAGCTCCCTGGAGTTTTCCATAAAGTTGCAACAGCTACATAAGCGCATTTTGGCGTTTAACCCTACCAGGTACCCATTTATACTCCTGGGTGGAGAGAAGCAATGCAGATAAAGTGCCTTGCCAGGGACACAAGTGAAATGCACAGCGAGGGGATTGAAACCCCGAC